>NW_026614273.1:0-172260 GCF_026230105.1 Diorhabda sublineata
ATGCTTATAGAATACAAAATGGGGAAAGTGAATTGAATAATAGAGGTAATTATTTAATTACAATAAATATATGTAAAAACTTATGATGTACATATTGATTGGTTGATTGTACAATGAATCGTCACTGAGGACATACACACAGCTGCCCAAAATTTGTTAAATGGACAATTGACAAAAGTAAAAGTCCTTTAAAGATACTAGAAGAATATTCACATTGAGAAATCCAAGACATGTACTACTATTACCACACTCACTTTTACACTGTCTGACACCTGTTTCAATGTTCTCCATTAGTCTCTATGTGTTTTGTACATAACAAAAAAATATTACCGAGTATAATTTGATTCAAGATCATCAGTTGATTGAATTAGTAAACTCACTCTCTACTCAATAACAACATTCTGTAGGCTAATGTAAAAGGCTTTTCTTGTTTGAATTTCCCGCCTCCCAACTGAAACGGCAACACTGCAAATGTCAATAGGCAGTGTTGTTTTATTACTATTATTACTATATCTATACAAGAAAAAATTACTAACAATAATTTATTCAATCTGCTTAAGTTATTTAAACAACTTTTTTTATTAACAGCAAGGACACGGAGGTAAACGTATCAATAGTTTTGGAGCTCAACGAGGTTTGAAATTTTTATAAAAAAATTCATGTATATCTTATATGAATGAATAATCTACATACCTTCAATTTCAAACACATATATAAACATTTTTCTTCAAAACAATTAAAAAACACAATTAAGATTTTTATTTCACCAAAGGGTTTGTGATAACCTTTTCAGAATGTAAATAAATGATTCTGTTAATGTAAAACGGTCGGTTAAACTTACATTCTGGTCCACATTTCTTAGAAGCACATTTTAAGCATTCTCCAAAGCAACCATGGCATCTTAAATTCAAGCAGTTACAAAGACCCATTTTTGATTTATTTTCATAAGATGTTGACGGCAATATCGTTATTTTTCTTCAATTTGTACACTACTGTCTCTGAATGGTAATAGGCTTGCGGAACCATATCGAAATGGTTTTCTTCATTTATTTCAATCGGTATCTTATACAGATTCGATGTCGGTAGACTTGCGGAATCAAGTCGCCATGATCTTTCTCTATTTATATCAGTTTGTGGAGAATTTTGACTGGATGCTGTAGGTCTGAAGGATTTAAATCGGATTAATGTTTTTCTTGAAAGCATCTTGTAAGATTTTTCAGTTTGTGGTTTTGTTGTAAGTGAATATACATATATTTTCGAGATCAAATCTTACTTCTTTTTTGGAGGGCTAACGTTTTCATTCAGTGCTCTGACTCCACTGGATATTGACGGTATTGCGGAATTATACTGATACGTCTTAACTAGACATGATTTTTTCCTTGGAGGTTTATCGTTATTTTCCTAAATAAAAATATTTTCAAGAACAAGAAACTAATTTTGATGAAAAAGTTTATGAAAATATATAAGCTAAGCAAAATGGCTGCCTTTGTTTACTAAATACTAAAAAAGCATTTTGAATAGATTTGTTGGAGTGAAATATTTTTGAGTGTTTAGATATTGTTCAAGTGATATATTAGTCTTAGTTTCAATTTTTAGTAAAGCTTTTTATATTTCCCCATTCCAGTCATATGGTTAAATTAGTTACTTACAAAACTCTACAGAATAGGATACTAGAATAATATATATTTTGACTTATAATATTATTATGAGGAAAGCAGTAGTCAAAAACAATTTGAAAGTAATGTGAAGAAGAGCCATGATTAGGAAAATGATGCTGAAAACAAAAAACAAGAAACAGAAAAGTCAAAAGTGTAAAATGAAGAAAGAAAGAACAAGAAATAAGGAAATAAAGAAGATAAAATTATGCCCCATCGCGTAATTTTACAACAAAAACAATCATATTTCATGAACAAGCCCAAACAATCTTGACAGCACTTTCACTCATTTCATCGCACAGAATGGCAAAAAGTCGGTATTGCTTAGGCTGCGACTTAATGAAATTTACAATCTTCACTGTATTATCAACCGCCGCTGGCTAAATTCTTTTTCTGTTCAAGGTCAAATGCCTTTAAATTTATTGTTATGCTGCAGTTTTTATTATTTTTGAGTTTTTAGGGAAAAATACATCAGATAGTCACGTATTTTTATCATATTACTACATCACAATCGTTGTGAAGAAGTGATTCATGAGTAAAAATGCAAATAAAATTTGAAAACATTATTTTTTTGGCCAGCTTATATAATATCAACAAAATACTTTATCAAAATAAAAAACATACAATATTATCACCTTTGCATAAAAAAGTACCAACTCAATACTCAACGAAAAGTATGTATATCAATCAGTTGTTCTACAGTTTACAGACTAGGTACCTAATCATTATAATCACCTAATTATAAAATAATCTTTCTTGCTTTCTGAGTGGCAAATTTATCAATAATTTCCTTAAAACCTATTTTTTCACAGATTTCGAATTTAATTTGAAGAGAGATTTTCTTTGAAGAACCACTCTATTTTTCAGAATACTCATATTTTCTCTTGGCCTTCATCAGTGTATCAAAATCAGAACTTCTGAGATTTCCTGCAAAGTTTCTAATTTTGTTGGAACCTTGATACCAATAACATTATAAGAACATTTTTCTTGTTGGTTACAAGAGTTATTCATACTTTCAGAAGCAGAAGAAGAAGTTTCAGGTGAGTGAAATAATTAAATTTCTAAAAATTTGGATGAATCGAATCTTTCAGACTGATGTAAACTACAAAATCTGCAATAAGTATGCATTAACAACATTTTTCCAACAGACAATAAATACCTTTCAGATGTTGAACCTAAACACTGCCAAGAAGTACCCGGCTTATTAACCCCAAATTTAACATAACTTTTTGCCCGAAAACAAAATTATTTTCTTGGTCTTGAAATTATTTTTGTTTAGATTAATTGTGGAAAATATTGCCCATTAACCAAATTTAGTGAGAACTGAAGCCAGATCATAATGATTTTAATTATATTACGATTTATAAATAAATATTTGACAACATTGAGGTTTACTGTTAAACCACAAGTTTACAAAAATCGTGTAAAAATGAGACAGCAACTGAAATAAATGAAGAAAAACCATTTCGATTCGAAGCTACCAGTCTAACAACATTCATAGAGAAAAGACTATTGTGCAGATTGGGAAATACAACGATAACCTTCAACTAGGAACATAAATCCAATTTAATACCGTATTATGTCTAGTTAAGATTCCTCGGTATAATTCCGCAATCCCGCTATTATCCAGAGGAGTCAGAGAACTGCATTAAAACGTTAGCCCTCCATATCTACACCCACTTACAACAAAACCACAAACTGAAAATCTTACAAGATGCTTTCAAGAAAAAGATTAATCCGATTTAAATCCGTCAGACCTACAGCATCCAGTCAAAATTATCCACAAACTGATATAAATGAATGATGAATCAGTATAAGTCACAGATTGAAGTAAATGAAAAAAACCATTTCGATGTGGTTCCGCAAGTAGTGTACAAATTGAAGAAAAATAACGATATTCTTCCACGAAGAACATCAATCCCGTTTGATGCAGCAATGCCGTCAACATCTTATGAAAATAAATCAGAAATGGATCTTTGTAACTGCTTGAATTTAAGATGCCATGGTTGCTTTGGAGAATGCTTAAAATGTGCTTCTAAGAAATGTGGACCAGAATGTAAGTTTAACCGACCGTTTTACATTAACAGAATCATTTATTTACATTCTGAAAAGGTTATCACAAACCCTTTGTTGAAATAAAAATCTTAATTGTGTTTTCTAATTGTTTTGAAGAAAAATGTTTATATATGTGTTTGAAATTGAAGGTATGTAGATTATTCATTCATATAAGATATACATGAATTTTTTTATAAAAATTTCAAATCTTGTTGAGCTCCAAAACTATTGATACGTTTACCTCCGTGGCATTGCTGTTCTTCACGCGAGAGGTCTTTTTTGACAGTTAGTTAATTCAGATTTAATCAATATATTTAATGTTTATAAAAAAAGTTGTTTAAATAACTTAAGCAGTTTGAATAAATTATTGTTAGCAATTTTTTGGTGTATAGATATAGTAATAAAGCAACACTGTATTTTGACATGTACAGTGTTGCCGTTTCAGTTGGCAGGTGGGAAAATCAAAAAGTGATGGAGTCATCGATCTGGCTTTTTAATTACTATTTGGGAAGAGGTGATTCATTCATTAGTATTAGATATTGCCAACGTCTTAAAAGCATTTAGCTTGTGTAAATCATATTCGTGCATATTTATTGAATATTCTGTATTTTACAACAATGCATGAAAGAGACGCTTCATCTAAATTTTCCTAAATTGAATTATTACAATCATCCGAAACTGTAAGTGCTTCCAAGAGTGAGACTCTCTTATAACCAATAAGAAAAATGTTCTAATAATGTCACTGATATTGAGGTTCCAATAAAAAATACAAACAGGAAACAAACATGAATACATGGACCTATTGGGTACTTCAATTTGCAAAGACAAGGAAAAACTAATTTACAAAAAAAATGCCTTGAATTTATTCATGAAAGTGGGGACAGATAAAATTCAAATTCTTTAAAAACATTTTTTAAACATCTCATCATCTAAGAAAAGCTTTTTATATTTCCCGATCCTATCGTATTGTTTAATTAGTTAGTAATGTTGTTCGACTTGGAAATGATGAAGGAGTTAGAGCGGAAACAAAAATTAAAACAATACATATTTTCTACGAAAAGGATTTTAGTGATCTCAAATATTTGAGTTTATCTACTCGAAAGTAGTTTTTTCATAACTACGGGGTTTTATATAAAATCATATGATTTGTTGGGATTTATTTAAGAGATACCAAGATTCAAATTGTCCACAGTATCCAGTAAAAGATGAGTAATTATTGAACTTACCACTGAATTTGGAAGTTGTTCTAATTCAATCTGAGTAATAGTAGTCTTTCTTTCAAGAAATAGTCCAAATGGATTAAAGTACATATTTTGTTCAATGCCAGAATGAGTTTACTAATTCAATCAACTGACTATCTTAAATGAAATTATACTCGGTAATATTTTTTTGTTTTGTACAAAACAATAGAGACTAACGGAGAACATCCAAACAGGCGTCAGACAGTGTAATAGTAAGTGTGGTAATAGTAGTACATGTCTTGGATTTCTCAATGTGAATATTCTTCTTATCTTCATAGTATCTTTTAAGGACTTTTACTTTTGTAATATGTTCAATCAACAAATTTTCGTCAGCTGTCTGAATGACCTCAGTTTCGATTCATTGTACAATCAACCAATCAAGTTTTTACATATATTTATTGTATTTATATATTTACCTCTATTATTCGATTCACTTTCCCCATTTTGTTTTCTATTAGCATCTTCATTAGCCATTCGAAGTATTATCTGATGTGGAGTTGTCAGTATTGGTATTGCCATTTGTTTTCTTAATGCTCCTTTTACACTTGTCAATTTGTCATAGTGCAATCCAATCAAACGAAGACTACGAATAAGAAGTAGAGGAGTATGAAGAAGAGAAGGAGGTCGAAGTATAAGGAGAATAGCAGAAAGATACTTTTGAATGGCGGTGTCGTGATTTTTAAAAAATTTTCTGTTGGAATTCAAATTTCTGTTCTAATTTTTGATAAAAATTTGTAATTTTCTCAATAAAGTTTGTTAAAAAATCCTATTTTCCCATTAGTTTTATGCAAATCATTATGCCAAATTTTATCATTTTCATGCCTTTTCCTTAAATTTCAAAGAAAAATTCAATTATATTGTCTTAAAGCGTTGACCGCAGAGCCAAACATGTTTATGCCCCTTTCCGTCAATTTGATGCCCAATTCCATTTGGCACAAAAATTTCATAAATATGACTAAACTCATTGTTCAACTGTCAAGCCGAGAATGTTTCTTATGTCCAAGTCAATCAATTTTATTTATTTTTCAATAAATTCCAATAAAACAACTTGAAAATAGCAATTTTTTTCGCGTAATTTCGATGCACAAATCAAAGAATTTCAACATTTAGGGTAGAATATTGTTGCGTATCATAAAAAGAATAGATAGAAAATTTTTGGAGACTCTCAAAAACAGCAGTGAGCGAAGAATTATTTAAACTAAAAAAATTTGGTTGTTGTATTATACTTGTATTTTCTAAAATTAATATTCATCATAATAGAAGGGTGATAGTAAATTAACGAAATTTCGACTGGGAAAATGTAAAAACCAACCTGGAAAAATCGAGAGGAGACTAGTACTTGATTTTTAATTTTTACTGGACACCCTATTTCAAGAAAAGTTGTAGATGTAACGTATAAAAGAATTTTCTGTATCTGAGTTGAGAAGCTATGTGCACATCCATGTACTCCGCTTGGAGTTGAAGGTAAAGTTATTCCAAGTGTCTCAGACAGAACTAAGACACTGAATGAAAACTTTTACGAGAGACTAGAGAGCAGGAAAGCACATTCATTACTTCCTCTACCTTCAGTTGAACTATCAAGAGCTTCTAGAAGAGCGGGGAGTGCAGGAAGTTGTTTCATTAAGGTCAACACAGCTTGGAGCATTTCTATACACCTTGTTTTACACAGTGACTTTGAACTATATTTACCTGGTTCAATTCAATCGGAGATATAGACAGTTGCTGTATACTACAAGAAGTTAAATCTTGGAAATTCTGGTATGGACTTTCTTAACTATTCCACTTTTCGATTCGATTTACTTCGGCGCAAATTCTGAAGCTAGATATACTGTGAAATTCCCTTGGCCGAAACAACTCCCAGTTGCATCTATAATTTCATCTTCTATATAATACGTTTTGGACACAACATGAAACCACCATTTAATAATTGGAATAAGCTTAATTGAGGTGCAATCTGCGAAACGGTTTTTGTTGGCAAAAATCTTGAAGAAACCTATGAATATTTAGCGTCAGTGTGTGAAGTAACTTTTCTTAATTTCAAAACTTTCCCATTTTCTGAAAAATTCTACTATTCAATGGCAAATAGAAACATCATCTAAATAGTTTTAGTTTGAAAATAAAAAGGTATAAGACATCAATCAATCCAAAATATAAGTCAAATTCACTTTATTTACAATCCAAATTACAAATTTAATGATATGAATATTCACTATCTATGGAAATTTAAATACCCGGATCTCATCGACGGTTATTGAACAAAGTCATAGAACATTCTAATCCTGGAGCTTTTGGCGAACATTATCTAATCAAAGTGTATTTCGAACTAGAGTTTCCATAGATAATCCAATTGTATTATCCTAATTTCTCAAAATCTGGTTGCGAATGTGAAGAATCAGAGATCAATGTCCAATTTGGCGAAGATTCAATTGAACTACTCATATTATTGGTTGTTATACTAATAGATGGAGTATTGTAAATATTCTCAGTAGTTCTAGAATCACTAATTTCATTTATTATTTATTCTGCTATTTTTTTTCTGTATCCGTATATTCTACTTGATCGCGATTGGTTTTTTCTATCAGATCACCAGATGCAACATTTTCCTACAGACAAATTTAGAAATTATTATATTAAAAATTGGTATTTTCATCTTACCTCTTCATTCACAAAGTTATCCTCAAATCCACTTGATGAAGGACTGGCTTTTCCACTACATTCACTTTGTGATTGCTCTTCTAATAGACTTTCCGTGGTTAAAATGGTCTTTGGAGCTGTACGCTACAGCAGAACATTGTAAAATAAAGTGTTACGAGAAATCTGCTAATTTGAAGAAGACTACACTGTTCATATTCCGAGCTGATCTACTCGAGGTTACTGGAATCGGAAATAAGTGAAATTGCCAGTTTAAATCTGGAGGAAGCCTGATGTGAGAAGTATTTTTCGAAGTCCACGAACTAGTGATCAGTGGCGGAAGGCTGCAAATTTTTTTTAGATACATTCTAACAATACTTGTATAAAAAAAGGGCAGAATACATTTGTACAAACTAGAATTATCGAAATTCAATTAGTTTATCTGAATTACAAAATATTTTCTGTAGCTAAGGTGAATAATAAGTTTATATTGTATTGATTGTAACGGACATTTTTGAGGATAATTTGGTTTTTCCATTGCTGTAAAAACGAGATATTTTTTTATATAGCATATTTGTTTTCTGAGTAGAAAAGTACAGGATTAAGTTTTAATAAACGAAAGACAAAGAGTTATTTTCTTCTATTTTTTTTCAAATTTTATATATTTTGCGTAGAATCAATCATGACAACGTTAAGTTGTGTAGGTAGAATTGGTCACAACATTAAGTATGCAAAACTCAAAGTTATAAAAGTTTTGCATTTGTTTTTCTAAAGAATGCGAACCGTGGAGAACTCGTTAGGCGCTACATGCTTTTCCGTGGTTCAATAGGCAGGAAGTGAAGAAATTAATAGAAAACTACAAACCACTCAAAGCGAAGACAACGAATATTGAGGTGAAAATTGTACTGAAAAGCGAAGAACCGATTTATTAGCGACCAAGAAGACTATCGGCATTCGAAAAAGAAGAAGTAGATAGACAGATAGAGGAATGGTTAAAAGATGTAATAATCAAACCGAGTTTTTCGGATTTCGCTAGTCCTATTGGACTAGTGAGAAAAAAGGATGGCCGAACCGAGGTACACAAATGGTAATAAAAAGGATACTGACTACAGAAGACTATGAAGATTTTTATTTGGAGCATGATATATTGTATAAATACGATAATGGATTAAAATTACTTGTCATTCCAAACAACATGAACAACAAAGAACAAAAAATAATAATAAAAGTCCACGAGACAGGAAATTTTTGAAAGAAACAAACAGAAGAATTAGTAAACAAGGAATTTTACATACCAAGACTAAAATACAAAATAGAAACGATTAAAAATAACTGTATACCTTGTAAATTATAGAATAAAAAAGATCCGCTAGAGAGGTATCACGTCGACCAATTAGGACCAATGAAATCAACAAAAAAAATGTACATTTTTGTGGTAGTTGATGACTTTTCCAAATTTGTGTGGCTTTACCCAACAAAATAAACCACGACGAAAGAAGTGACATGTTGTCTTGAAAAATAGCGTAAAATATATCACCTCGTCCTGTAGGAAAGAAAGAAGGGATGTTTCATCCTAAAATCAACCACGACGAAAGAAGTGATATGTTGTCTTAGCATAAAATATTTGGAAGCCCGTCAAGGATAATATCGGACAGAGGATCCGCGTTCCGTTCTGAAAAATTCGAATCATATTGTCGAGAAGAAAATATTAAACATGTGTTAACAATTTGTGAAGTCCCACGAGGTAATGGAGAAGTGGAAAAGGCAAATAGGACCCTTATACGAGTCTTAACAAAACTTAGCGGCCGCAAGTTAAACTAAATAAAAATTCTCTTTGTGTTCAATTTCTATACACACTAGCGCCCCCGCCAATTAGACACCAAACTAAATACGGTTCCATAGACGCCAAACTAAACAAGGTTCCATAGACACAAGCGCCTCCTGCCGGTCAAACGCCAAATTAAATACGATTCCATAGACAGTAGAGCCCCTGCCGGCCAGACGCCAAACTAAACACGGTTCCATAGACACTAGCGCACCCTGCTGGCCAGATGCCTAATTAAATTCAATTCTATAGACACTAGCGCCTCCCGCCAGCCAGATATTGTCATTCGTTTTCTTAATGCTTATTTGACACTTCACAATTTGTCACTATGCAATCCAATCAACCGTTTATTCTATAATTATATCCACTCAGATTTGAGATCATTATTGATGGTATCTACGACTCCATTTTCCAATTCTTCTTCATACTTATACAATTCGAAATTATGTATGATTGTACCATTCAAGTCCAGAAAGAAATCATGCTCATATACGTTTCAAACGATAAGCATTCTTACTTCTTTTCAGCATCATTTTCCTCATCATGGCTCTTCACATTACTACAAATATATAATAATAATAATTTGTTCGTGAGCTAAGTGATTTTTAAAATATTTATTTTGCCAATCTATTACGAGATTTAAGTATATTAAATAAATCATTAAAATTTAGAAGAAATTCATCTGTAGTACCTGCATTATGGAAATATGTATTAATATCTGTTCTCGATAAATAAAGAGGAACAGCTGCTCAATAACCATCACAAAAAGCCGTTACATTGTTTCCACCTTTACACTGATAAATTTCGCAAATCATGCAACTTGGAATTTCGTCGAAATGGTCCAATTACAACTCTGGTTAGCAAAAAGATATCGAAAAAAATTATATATCTTTAGAAAATCTACACTCTAGCGATGTTTATAAAAAACAAAAGCTTCCTACCACCTTTACTTTTTTTTAAACGCATGAATTTTTGTAATAATATGAATATTTAAGATATAATACATACTGTGAAAGTTATGAAGTTATAACTTCTTGCATGAGTTAAAATAAGAAGAGACATGAAAATCAGGAAAATGAAGAAAATAAAGTGAATTATTGAAGAAATGAGTCGCTTTAGAAAATATCTTGTTTAACAATTCAACAATTTTCTAAGTAAAATTGGGTTGGATGTCAGTAATTTACAAAAAGTTTTTGTCATAATAGTACAGCAAGTCAGCAATGTAAAAAATGAGATCAGGATTTGTTATGACAGCTATATATGATAAGGAATCAATCCGATGAGTTTTAAACATGAAAAAAAAAAAGGATTATGATAGAGTGGAGTGATAAACTCCATTTTAATAATGAAAATGATGAATTTTGATCTTCTGCTTTAGAAGATAATCTATAAAAAATACATACATAAAAAATAGATACCTTCCATAGGATAGTTGTAAGCCTACATTTTGATGTTTAGGACTTGTTTTGAAAAGAATACTGTTCCCTTTTCGTTCTCTCAACGTTTTTGCTTCCATTAGAATTACTTGATAACAATATACTTTCAACTGGTTGTTGAGAAGCTAAAAAAATAAAACAAAAGTGTGTGGGTATGTATCAGTAGAAATGTCATTACCTCACCCAATTCAAACAAACATGTTTCTTCAATAATCAACAACTCTAAAATACCTTTGACATGGAGTGCAATAAACCATTAAGTTGCATTACAATGTATTCGCTAAGCTAAATTTACACTCAACCAAGTCATATGCATACAGGACTTTTCAGGAAAATTCTTCATTACTATTCAGTTTCATTGGCAGATATAGTGTTGAATTTGTACATAGTGATGAAATGGTAAGTGACTTGAAAGTTCTTATTTAAAAACTGGTAAGACAATAATTTGAAATAATGATGGAAACATGACATTGCTAAATTTATTTTTTTCAGACTAGTTTGAGATTTTCAAAGGAAGTCACCTAAAATACTTAACAAAATATATAATTTAATATCAAATATTGATGAGCAACTACTAATTATTTTGATTATGAGTAAATTTATTAGAAAAATATTGATATTTAGACAAATATCAACACACTGGCAACATTTTTCATCAATTCATTGTAAACTACAAGTAACTCATTCTTCACAATTGGGGTGGAGTCTCTTTAAATCAAACCAATCAAAAATTACTCAATATTTTATTTTCTACCTCAGAAATATGAATAAAACAAGTAAGATGTGTTAGAACAATACGAGGATCTTTTCTATCATTTATTTATTGTGCAGAAATACCACAGTTCATTTGAATGATCTTTATCTTGCAATTCCATAAGGTAGGTACTCCAAAACTACTAAAGGTCCCCATGTGAATTCATCCAAACGCTCCTATTATATCAATCATTATATACAGGTAAATATTTAAAAAAAAAATGTGTTGTTAGGGATTGTTTTATCAAATTTCCAAAAATATTTCCTAAATGATAGAATCACTGCAAAAATCTTCAAAGCCGGGTAGATGCTGTTCTCTTGTTGCTACTTCAATAATCTAATTCTTTTTTTGTAACTTGACATTCACAGACGTTACACTACAAATTTCCAGGCCCAGTTCAGATCAAGCTACCATAGCGAAATTAGTAAATATGTTAGAGTACATACAATTCTTTTTTATTAGAGGCCATTTTGGTAAATGAGAAATCACGCTGCTTTACCTAAAAATAAATTATTTGTAAACTACTTCCAGTATTGGTGTAGTGCTTATACTTGTTATTAAAAAAGATATTCAAACACTTGCCAACACCTTAAAAGCATATTCATCAACATGAAACATTGTGTTGTATACGTGAGTATTTTTATCAAATTACTTAGTTAAAGGTGTAGAAAATGTGAAAAATAATTGTACATACCTACTATAAGAATCAAAATTTTAAAAATTTATACATTTTCAGTCAAAATTTACTTCATTACATAAACTACATTCACTTTATCATGTATAAAACTTAAACATAAGTAAGTTTTCCAACTAGATACCAATTCCGTTTCTAACATTATAATGAATTCCGAAGTTCCTTTGTTTGAAACTTTGGTTTACTTTGACCTTGGACGTATAAAAAACATTAACCCAGCTGGCATGTTTGAATATAACTGAAGCCAACTTACAGTAAACATCAATGTTGTCAAATTTTACAAATTATTTGTTTATTATCTGGATGCATGTTACGTTTCAAAAATATTTATTTATACATCGTAATATTATTAAAAACCAATAAGAATTGGCTCTAGTTCTCACTAAATTTGGTTAATGGACAATATTTCCCACAATTGATCTAAACAAAGATCAAGAAAATAATTTTGGCGAGAATGTTTATGAAAAAATATAAGCTAGGCAACATTGCTATGTAACTGTATTCATTTATGTTTTTGTTTTATCTAGCATAGAATGTTTGAAAGAAATAATATCAAATACTAGTTTTATTTGAATACATATTTACTATAGACATGTACCAACAAATCTTCGAGACAAACATATAGGTTTTTAATGAGGATATGCTTATTTATTATAATTATTAGTCAATTTAAGTCAAAAACAAGATTAAAGTAATGTGAAAACAAAAAACAAAGGCTAATAGATTAGCCTGGCCAGCAACTTCAGTACTTTCATCAAGTTGAAGTGAAAAGTTTGTTTTATTTAAACTGTAATAGTGAATTTGACCGATTTTTTTTTGCTTCCTTCTCAGTGAATGAAACTTCAGATTCTAACCTACAGAGTGTTCTGTTCCTTTTTTAGCTATCAATATGAATAGGCGATAAGATGCAAATGTAGCTTGTCTATTTTTCTCACCAGAAATTGATGTTTTCGTTATTGAGTTTGACTTTAAGAATTCTTTTTCTTTGTACTGAAAGAAATACATATGTTTTTTTTTGTGAAAAGTCTTTACAGTTTTGAAGGTTTCATACTCTCATCAGCAAATACTTCGAAACATAAAACACACTGAAGTAGCAGGTTGTCATCTGTGCCAGTAACCACAAAAACCATATTTCAAATAATCAGCAATGTACTTATGGTTCGGTTTTGCCTTCTTAGGGACTTCTTTTAAAAATTCTAAACTAGCCTAATAAAAATAAGTTTTGCATTGAGATGTTTATTATTATAAATTATTAATAAATGATGCGGTTCTCTTGTTGCTACTTCAATAATCTAATTCTTTTTTTGTAACTTGACATTCACAGACGTTACACTACAAATTTCCAGGCCCAGTTCAGATCAAGCTACCATAGCGAAATTAGTAAATATGTTACGAGTACATACAATTCTTTTTTATTAGAGGCCATTTTGGTAAATGAGAAATCACGCTCCTTTACCTAAAAATAAATTATTTGTAAACTACTTCCAGTATTGGTGTAGTGCTTATACTTGTTATTAAAAAAGATATTCAAACACTTGCCAACACCTTAAAAGCATATTCATCAACATGAAACATTGTGTTGTATACGTGAGTATTTTTATCAAATTACTTAGTTAAAGGTGTAGAAAATGTGAAAAATAATTGTACATACCTACTATAAGAATCAAAATTTTAAAAATTTATACATTTTCAGTCAAAATTTACTTCATTACATAAACTACATTCACTTAATCTTCACGTATAAAACTTAAACATAAGTAAGTTTTCCAACTAGATACCAATACCGTTTCTAACATTATAATGAATTCCGAAGTTCCTTTGTTTGAAACTTTGGTTTACTTTGACCTTGGACGGACGAATAAAAAAGATTAACCCAGCTGGCATGTTGCAATATAACTGAAGCCAACTTACAGTAAACCTCAATGTTGTCAAATTTTACAATTTATTTGTTTATTATCTGGATGCATGTTACGTTTCAAAAATATTTATTTATACATCGTAATATTATTAAAAACCAATAAGAATGTGGCTCTAGTTCTCACTAAATTTGGTTAATGGACAATATTTCCCACAATTGATCTAAACAAAGATCAAGAACATCGTAATATTATTAAAAACCAATAAGAATGTAAAGATGAAAAAGCACAAGCTACAATTTCATTAAGTATCGAAGACAATCAGATAGCACACATTTATAAATGCAAGAATGCGAAAGAAATGTGGAATGAACTGCAAAAGGTACATGAAAGAAATAATTTAAGTAACAAGTTGTATTTATTGAGGAAGCTGTATCAGTCTAGACTTGAAAATAAACCAATGCATGAATACATTAAAGAAATACTAGAATTAGTTGAAAGACGACGAGGAGTTGGTGAGACTATTAAGGATTTCCATGTAGCTGCATTATTGTTAGATGGATTGCCAGAAAGTTATTCCACATTAGTAACAGCATTAGATGCTGGGCCAGATGATGAATTGACTCTTGAATATGTAAAGGGAAAACTAATGGATGAGTATAAAAGAAAAGAAGATACCAGTTCAACAGAGACGGCATTAAACACAAATAAAAAGTTTTCGAAGAAGATGAAAGAAAAAATAGAATGTTATTATTGTCATAGAAAAGGTCACTACAAAAAAGATTGTTTTTTCATGAAGAAAGACAGAAATAAGGGAAAGCAACATGCCAAAGTAACTGTTGAAGGTGATGAGTTGTCTGACTCAGTTTTTTGTTTCAATGTTTCCGGTAACAGTAAAAATAATCTAGAATGGTATATTGATTCAGGGGCTACAAGTCACAGGTCAAATAATCCAGAATTATTTATTAAATTGGACTATTCAAAGTTAAATAAAATTATAGTTGCAAATGGACAGGAAATGCAAGTCAAAGGTAAAGGTGATATTTTAGTAAAAACAGAAATTTCAGGTAAATGCATAAGTTTAAAATTTAAAGATGTTTTATTTGTACCTGAGCTAAGCAATAATCTGTTTTCGGTGTCTAAAATTACAAAAGCTGGTTATAACATAAAGTTTGATGATTGTAATTATATAGAAATTAATAATTCTATTATAGCCACAGGAAAATACTGTAATGGTTTATATAAATTAAACAAGTTTTCAGAAAAAGTAAATATTGTAAAAACGTGTGAGGAAATGAATAATTATATACATACATGGCACAGACGTTTAGGTCACAGAAGCCCGGATGATATAAAAATGATAGTAAGTAAAGATTTAGCTATTGGCATAAAAATAAATGATTGTGGTCAGAAAAAACAATGTGTAAATTAATGAGGAAATCTTTTCCTAAAAAATCAGATAAAAAGAAATATTTTTTGACTTTAACCGATGATTTTTCAAGATATACCACACTTTATTTGTTAGAATCTAAAGATGAAGTATATATTAAACTAAAGGAATTCATTCTAGAAGTCAAAAATATTTTTGGGGTCTATCCAAAAACATTTAGAAGTGATAATGGATGGGAATATACAGGGGTAGCTGTGCAGAAGCTACTCAAAAGTTTTGGTATAAGCTTTCAGTCGACTGCACCATATTGTCCAGAGCAAAATGGTGTGTCGGAGAGGAAAAATAGAACATTGATGGAATCGGCAAGGTGTATGTTATTAGATGCTAATTTACCCCATAAATATTGGGGGGAAGCAGTAACAACTGCTAACTACATTTCTAATAGACTACATACTAAAAGTAAAGAAAAGACACCTTATGAGTTATGGGTCGGAAAGAAACCTGATTTATCATATTTCATTACATTTGGTTCTCAGGCTTTTGTTTACATTCCAAAAGAAAAAAGATCTAAACTAGAGAAAAGAGCAAAAATAGGTATTATAGTGGGATACAGTGAAAATAGTAAAGCTTATAGAATTCTAGATACAGATACAGATAAAATTATTATAAGTCGTAATGTAAAATTTAATGAATTTCTGAATCAACCTTTCAAAAATATAAATAATTGTAAGGCTGAAACTAGCAACTCAGATCCTGATTAAGCAATTACTGTTGACCTACAAACAAAAACTAAACCTGGAGTGGATGATTGTGACATAAATGAAGAAGGTGGAGGATCAAATAATAATATCAATGAAGAAGAAAATGAAATTCCAGAAGAAACTGGAGGTGAAAACTTTGAGGAAATTAATGATCAAGAAATTGTAACCAGATCAGGAAGGGTGTCAAAGAAAAGAAATTATAAAGGTTACATTTCATACAATGTGATGAATAAGAAAACTTATAATGAAAAGCAAGATCCAAAGACCGTAGATGAAGCGATGTCAAGAAGTGACCGAAGAAAATGGGAAAAAGCAATGGAACGAGAGTACGAATCATTAATGAAAAATGAGGCATGGATTTTAGTAGACCGTCCATCAAACAAAAATGTTGTGCAAAATAAGTGGGTGTTTTGTTTAAAAAGGAATTCAAATAATGAAATACGATATAATGCACGGCTAGTTGCAAAGGGTTTCACACAAACCTTTGGTATAGATTATTTTGAAACTTTTTCACCTGTAGTTAGATACTCTACAATAAGAATATTGTTTGCTTTATCTGTAGAATTAAGTTTAGATATTGACCACTTAGACGTAGAAACTGCATTTTTAAACGGAAACTTGGATGAAGAAATTTACATGGTGCAACCTGAGGGGTTTATTCTAAAAAATAATGAAAATAAAGTATGTTTATTAAAAAAGGCTATATATGGATTAAAACAATCCTCCAGAATTTGGAATATTAAAGTAAAAAATGTCTTAAAAGACTTAGGTTTTCAGCAATCAAGTTTTGAACCATGTATATTTTTCCAAAACAAGGACAAATTTATAATTCTAGTGGCCCTTTATGTTGATTTTTTAATTTGTTCAAATTCCTCAGTTTTTAAAACCAACTTCAAACAGGAATTGTCAAAACAATTTAAAATTAAAGATTTGGGGCTAATCAAATATTTTTTAGGTTTAAATATTGATTTTGACAAAACAATATGATTAAAGTTAATCAGAGGAACTATATTTTAGAATTATTAGAGCGTTTCAAGTTAGGTGATGCTAAAACTGTTTTGACTTCTATTGAAGTCGGTTTAAAATTGAAGCCATATTTGTTTGTGGTTTTTTAAATGAGTTTTGTGAGACTAAGCCCGTAATTCTTTCCAATGGCAGCCAAAGTGCACAAAAATTGTTAAAAAACCCTGTTTACCATAACAAAACTAAACATATAGACACTAAGTACCATTTTGTAAGGGAAGTAATTGAAAAAAAAATTTGGTTGAAATTAAATACATGCCTACTGAAAAAATGGTAGCAGATCTTTTAACAAAAGGGCTGCATAATCCCAAGCATATTTTTTGTACTAAAAATATTGGTCTAAATTAATTGCTGGTTTAAGGGGTAGTGTTGTAAAAAATTACTGAACGTAACCCAGCAATTAAGTTGGCAAGGATGATTATTATGTCAAGAAAAGATAAAAAAAAATGGTTACTTTCACATTCAAGTCATTTTGTGTAGTTTTACTTCTAATATAATAAAAGTATAGAAGAACCTGTATAAATTTCTTTTATTTATACTATAGAAGAAACGAATATTACAACAAAATCTGTCACACTGGGATTTTCTAGAAAACCAAAATAACTTGACAATTTTCAACAATTCTTTTGATTTAGTTACATATTCACTGACTTTTCCAAATTTGTGTGGCTTTACCCAACAAAATAAACCACGACGAAAGAAGTGACATGTTGTCTTGAAAAATAGCGTAAAATATATCACCTCGTCCTGTAGGAGAGAAAGAAGGAACGTTTCATCCTAAAATCAACAAAATCAACCACGACGAAAGAAGTGATATGTTGCCTTAGCATAAAGTATTTGGAAGCCCGTCAAGGATAATATCTGACAGAGGATCCGCGTTCCGTTCTGAAAAATTCGAATAATATTGTCGAGAAGAAAATATTAAACATGTGTTAACAACTTGTGAAGTCCCACGAGGTAATGGAGAAGTGGAAAGGGTAAATAGGACCCTTATACCAGTCTTAACAAAACTTAGCGGCCGCAAGTTGAACTAAATAAAAATTCTATTTGTTTTTAATTTCTATACACACTAGCGCCTCCCGCTATCCAAACGCCAAATTAAACACGATTTTATAGACACTATCTATCTCTGTCGACCAATCGCCAAGCTAAAACACTATTCTATGGACACTAGCGCCTACTGCCGGTCAAACGCCAAATTAAACACGATTCCATAGACAGTAGCGCCCCCAGCGAGCCAAACGCCAAACTAAACAAATTCCCATAAACACTGGCGCCTCCTGCTAGCCAAAATTCAAATTAAACACGACATATAAATCTATTTCAACAAATCGCCAAACTAAAATACGATTCTATAGTTACTAGCGCCCCCTACCGGCCAGACGCCAAATTAAGCACAGTTCCATAAACAAAAGCGCCTCTCGCTAGCAAAACGCAAAATTAAATACGATTCTGTAGACATCAGTTACCTCTGCCGGCCAGACGCCAAACTAAACAAGATTCCATAGACACTAGTGCCTCCCACTAGTCAAAAGTCAAATTAAACACGATTCTATAGACATATAAATCTATTTCAACAAATCGCCAAACTAAAATACGATTCTATAGTTACTAGCGCCCCCTACCGGCTAGACTCCAAATTAAGCACGGTTCCATAAACAAAAGCGCCTCTCGCTAGCAAAACGCCAAATTAAATACGATTCTGTAGACACCAGTGACCTCTGCCGGCCAAACGCCAAACTAAACAAGATTCCATAGACACTAGCGCCTCCCGCTAGCCAAACGTCAAATTAAACACGTTTCTATTGACCGATCGCCAAACTAACCAAACACGAACTTACGCCATCTGGCGAGGAATAGTCAAACTGGAAGTACCTAGCGGCTGCAAGTTGATCTTGATAAAAATACTATTTGTGTTCGATTTCTATACACACCAGCTCCTCCTGTCGGTCAGACGCCAAACTAGACCCGATTCTATAGACACTAGCGCCCTCTGCCGGCCGGACGTCAAACTAAACACGATTCTATACACACTGCCGCCCTTTGCCGTCCAAACGATAAACTAAAACACGAACTAGCGCCATCTAGCGAGGAATAGTCGAACTGAAAGTACTTAGCGGCCGCAAGTTAAACTAAATAAAAATTCTCTTTGTGTTCAATTTCTATACACACTAGCGCCCCCGCCAATTAGACACCAAACTAAATACGGTTCCATAGACGCCAAACTAAACAAGGTTCCATAGACACAAGCGCCTCCTGCCGGTCAAACGCCAAATTAAATACGATTCCATAGACAGTAGAGCCCCTGCCGGCCAGACGCCAAACTAAACACGGTTCCATAGACACTAGCGCACCCTGCTGGCCAGATGCCTAATTAAATTCAATTCTATAGACACTAGCGCCTCCCGCCAGCCAGATATTGTCATTCGTTTTCTTAATGCTTATTTGACACTTCACAATTTGTCACTATGCAAACCAATCAACCGTTTATTCTATAATTATATCCATTCAGATTTGAGATCATTATTGAAGGTATCTACGACTCCATTTTCCAATTCTTCTTCATACTTATAAAATTCGAAATTATGTATGATTGTACCATTCAAGTCCAGAAAGAAATCATGCTCATATACGTTTCAAACGATAAGCATTCTTACTTCTTTTCAGCATCATTTTCCTCATCATGGCTCTTCACATTACTACAAATATATAATAATAATAATTTGTTCGTGAGCTAAGTGATTTTTAAAATATTTATTTTGCCAATCTATTACGAGATTTAAGTATATTAAATAAATCATTAAAATTTAGAAGAAATTCATCTGTAGTACCTGCATTATGGAAATATGTATTAATATCTGTTCTCGATAAATAAAGAGGAACAGCTGCTCAATAACCATCACAAAAAGCCGTTACATTGTTTCCACCTTTACACTGATAAATTTCGCAAATCATGCAACTTGGAATTTCGTCGAAATGGTCCAATTACAACTCTGGTTAGCAAAAAGATATCGAAAAAAATTATATATCTTTAGAAAATCTACACTCTAGCGATGTTTATAAAAAACAAAAGCTTCCTACCACCTTTACTTTTTTTTAAACGCATGAATTTTTGTAATAATATGAATATTTAAGATATAATACATACTGTGAAAGTTATGAAGTTATAACTTCTTGCATGAGTTAAAATAAGAAGAGACATGAAAATCAGGAAAATGAAGAAAATAAAGTGAATTATTGAAGAAATGAGTCGCTTTAGAAAATATCTTGTTTAACAATTCAACAATTTTCTAAGTAAAATTGGGTTGGATGTCAGTAATTTACAAAAAGTTTTTGTCATAATAGTACAGCAAGTCAGCAATGTAAAAAATGAGATCAGGATTTGTTATGACAGCTATATATGATAAGGAATCAATCCGATGAGTTTTAAACATGAAAAAAAAAAGGATTATGATAGAGTGGAGTGATAAACTCCATTTTAATAATGAAAATAATGAATTTTGATCTTCTGCTTTAGAAGATAATCTATAAAAAATACATCGGGTGAAAAAGAAGACATGTACCAACAAAATTAAAAGGAGTAACAAAAAGAGGCATATTCAAAATTATACTTATCTACAATTATTCTATATATCTCGTAACAGTAAAGGATGACAGAGAGTTGAAAAGCTAAGAACAAATGTGCGAAAACATTTAGAAATGTGGTCCCCTCAAAATTCTTTATACATATAATTAATATAAAATAGATACCTTCCACAGGACAGCTGTAAGCCTACATTTTGATGTTTAGGACTTGTTTTGAAAAGAATACTGTTCCCTTTTCGTTCTCTCAACGTTTTTGCTTCCATTAGAATGACTTGATAACAATATACTTTCAACTGGTTGTTGAGAAGCTAAAAAAACAAAACAAAAGTGTGTGGGTATGTATCAGTAGAAATGGCATTACCTCACCCAATTCAAACAAACATGTTTCTTCAATATTCAACAACTCTAAAATACCTTAGACATGGAGTGCAGTAAACCATTAAGTTGCATTACAATGTATTCCCTAAGCTAAATTTACACTAACCAAGTCATATGCATACAGGACTTTTCAGGAAAATTCTTCATTACTCATTCAGTTTCATTGGCAGATATAGTGTTGAATTTGTACAAAGTGATGAAATGGGAAGTGACTTGAAAGTTCTTATTCAAAAACTGGTAAAGACAATAATTTGATGGAAACATGACATTGCTAAGGTTATTTTTTTTCAGACTAGTTTGAGATTTTCAAAGGAAGTCACCTAAAATACTTAACAAAATATATGATTTAATATTAAATATTGATGAGCAACTACTAATTATTTTGATTAAGAGTAAATTTATTAGAAAAATATTAATATTTAGACAAATATCAACTCACTGGCAACATTTTTCAACAATTCATTGTAAACTACAAGTTACTTATTCTTCACAATTGGGGTGGAGTCTCTTTAAATCAAACCAATCAAAAATTACTCAATATTTTATTTTCTTACCTCAGAAATATGAATAAAACAAGTAAGATGTGTCAGAACAATACGAGGATCTTTTCTATCATTTATTTATTGTGCAGAAATACCACAGTTCATTTGAATGATCTTTATCTTGCAATTCCATAAGGTAGGTACTCCAAAACTACTAAAGGTCCCCATGTGAATTCATTCAAACGCTCCTATTATATCAATCATTATATACAGGTAAATATTTAAAAAAAAAATGTGTTGTTGGGGATTGTTTTATCAAATTTCCAAAAATATTTCCTAAATGATAGAATCACTGCAAAAATCTTCAAAGCCGGGTAGATGCTGTTCTCTTGTTGCTACTTCAATAATATAATTCTTTTTTTGTAACTTGACATTCACAGACGTTACACTACAAATTTCCAGGCCCAGTTCAGATCAAGCTACCATAGCGAAATTAGTAAATATGTTAGAGTACATACAATTCTTTTTTATTAGAGGCCATTTTGGTAAATGAGAAATCACGCTGCTTTACCTAAAAATAAATTATTTGTAAACTACTTCCAGTATTGGTGTAGTGCTTATACTTGTTATTAAAAAAGATATTCAAACACTTGCCAACACCTTAAAAGCATATTCATCAACATGAAACATTGTGTTGTATACGTGAGTATTTTTATCAAATTACTTAGTTAAAGGTGTAGAAAATGTGAAAAATAATTGTACATACCTACTATAAGAATCAAAATTTTAAAAATTTATACATTTTCAGTCAAAATTTACTTCATTACATAAACTACATTCACTTAATCTTCACGTATAAAACTTAAACATAAGTAAGTTTTCCAACTAGATACCAATTCCGTTTCTAACATTATAATGAATTCCGAAGTTCCTTTGTTTGAAACTTTGGTTTACTTTGACCTTGGACGTATAAAAAACATTAGCCCAGCTGGCATGTTTGAATATAACTGAAGCCAACTTACAGTAAACCTCAATGTTGTCAAATTTTACAAATTATTTGTTTATTATCTGGATGCATGTTACGTTTCAAATATATTTATTTATACATCGTAATATTATTAAAAACCAATAAGAATGTGGCTCTAGTTCTCACTAAATTTGGTTAATGGACAATATTTCCCACAATTGATCTAAACAAAGATCAAGAAAATAATTTTGGCGAGAATGTTTATGAAAAAATATAAGCTAGGCAACATTGCTACGTAACTGAATTCATTTATGTTTTTGTTTTATCTAGCATAGAATGTTTGAAAGAAATAATATCAAATACTAGTTTTATTTGAATACAAATTTACTATACACATGTACCAACAAATCTTCGAGACAAACATATAGGTTTTTAATGAGGATATGCTTATTTATTATAATTATTAGTCAATTTAAGTCAAAAACAAGATGAAAGTAATGTGAAAACAAAAAACAAAGGCTAATAGATTAGCCTGGCCAGCAACTTCAGTACTTTCATCAAGTTGAAGTGAAAAGTTTGTTTTATTTAAACTGTAATAGTGAATTTGACCGATTTTTTTTTGCTTCCTTCTCAGTGAATGAAACTTCAGATTCTAACCTACAGAGTGTTCTGTTCCTTTTTTAGCTATCAACATGAATAGGCGGTAGGATGCAAATGTAGCTTGTCTATTTTTCTCACCAGAAATTGATGTTTTCGTTATTGAGTTTGACTTTAAGAATTCTTTTTCTTTGTACTGAAAGAAATACATATGTTTTTTTTTTTGTGAAAAGTCTTTACAGTTTTGAAGGTTTCATACTCTCATCAGCAAATACTTCGAAACATAAAACACACTGAGGTAGCAGGTTGTCATCTGTGTCAGTAACCACAAAAACCATATTTCAAATAATCAGCAATGTACTTATGGTTCGGTTTTGCCTTCTTAGGGACTTCTTTTAAAAATTCTAAACTAGCCTAATAAAAATAAGTTTTGCATTGAGATGTTTATTATTATAAATTATTAATAAATGAATTTTGTCTTATCACTTGTTTTTAAATAAGTATTTTTAAGGCAATTACCATTTAACCAATCTAATCACTTTGTACAAATTAAATATTATATGTGCAAATCGAACTAAACGAGTAATGGAGAACTGTTCTGAAAAGTTTTGATTGTATGTGACTTGGTTGAGATATTATAGATTATAAGGGAGACTAGCTAAAACGTTCAAATAAGATCTGAGAATGCTTATCGTTTGAAACGTAAATGAAAATGATTTCTTTCTGAACTTGATTGATACAATCATACCTAATTTAGAATTGTATAAGTATGGAGAATTGGAAAATGGAGCCGAAGATACCTCCAATAATGATCTTTAACTCGAATGGATACAATTATGGAATAAACGTTTGATTGAATGGAAAAGTGTTGATTATTTCATAAAGTACGCGAGGACAATTTGTGTGCTGCATTTACTACTACCTACTGCTACCACCACACTTACTATTATACTGTCTGACGCCGGTTTCGATGTACTCCTCTAGTTTCTATGTGATTTGTACAAAACAAACAAACAAACAAACAAAATATTACTACGTATAATTTGATATCAAATGGTTATTTGATTGAATTAGTAACTCACTAAAGGTATTGAAGAAAATATGTAATTTGATCCATTTGGTCGAAAGATACAAAAAACTACAGGAAGAAGTGATTTATAAGATATCTACTGATTTTGGTATTTGTAATAACTGCAAATTATCAAAGGATTATTTCTTAAAGGAAAGATTATCATTACTCTGACTGAATTAGAACAACTCTAAAATTCAGTGGTAAGTTCAATAATTACTCATCTTGTACTGGATACTGTGAACAATTTGAAATTATTATTATAATTATTTTCTAGTTTATGCTCTTTGAAAAATAGCAAATGAATGCTCTCAAATTTTTTCGATAATAATATAATGGGAATCGTATAGAACTGCTTTTGTTTCTTATAATTAAAAATCACATTGTTAACAGAAGTTAATTTGAAATTAGAATTTTCTCTATATAGAAAAATTGTTTCTGATTTTGTATAATAGTGTTCGTTTCTATAATTGATCTTCACACAAATGTTTTTGTAATCCATTTACTTAACACACTTTATCTGTCTTGATTGAACTTCTCAGTGAATATGTAACTAAATCCTAATTTTAATGTACGGACAAAAATAATTATTGAAAATTGTAAAGTTATTTTGGTTTTCTAGAAAATCCCAGTGTGACAGATTTTGTATAGAAATTTTAAAACTTTGACTTATATTTTGTATTGATTGATGTCTTATACCTTGTTATTTTCAAACTAAAACTATTTAGATGATGTTTCTGTTTGCCAATGAACAAGAGAATTGTTCAGAAAATGGGAAAGTTTTGAAATTAAGAAAAAGAAAGATCGTTTTAGTTCCATAAAAGGTTATTAGTTTTTCAACTAGAAATATTCAGACAATTTAAAACAAAATATGCTCCAGTTTCAACAACTAGGCCACGTAAGGATTCAGATTCCTATATCAAAATGAATCATTTATTGAGATCTCTCTGTGGTAAAGCATTGTCGGTCGAATATAAAATCACCCTGTATTTACTGAGTTATATTTAGATTATGTAAATTCCAAAGATAATAATAATCTTTTTGTATTTACTCAACCTCTAAACAGAACTAAATTTGTTTATTTCAAAGAAGATCTGTGTATATTTTAGGATTTAGCCTTACTTCGTTTATTTTATATGTATGTTTTAATACAATTTCATTGTTGCTCTATTTTATACTGTTCACTCCTTTATTGTATGAGCAGCTTGAAATTGTTGTCACTATAGACTTGGGCTCTTTGAAAAATAGCAAATGAATGCTCTCAAATTTTTTCGATAATAATATAATGGGAATCGTATAGAACTGCTTTTGTTACTTGCCATTTTTCTTGATTAAAAAATTTCTTATAATTAAAAATCACATTGTTAACAGAAGTTAATTTGAAATTAGAATTTTCTCTATATAGAAAAATTGTTTCTGATTTTGTATAATAGTGCTCGTTTCTATAATTGATCTTCACACAAATGTTTTTGTAATCCATTTACTTAACACACTTTATCTGTCTTGATTGAACTTCTGAGTGAATATGTAACTAAATCAAAATAATTATTGAAAATTGTGAAGTTATTTTGGTTTTCTAGAAAATCCCAGTGTGACAGATTTTGTTGTAATATTAGTTTCTTCTATAGTATAAATAAAAGAAATTTATACAGGTTCTTCTATACTTTTATTATATTAGAAGTAAAACTACACAAAATGACTTGAATCTGAAAGTAACCATTTTTTTTTATCTTTTCTTGACATAATAATCATCCTTGCCAACTTAACAACGTTCAGTAATTTTTTACAACACTACCCCTTAAACCAGCAATTAATTTTGACCAATATTTTTAGTACAAAAAATATGCTTGGGATTATGCAGCCCTTTTGTTAAAAGATCTGTTACCATTTTTTCAGTAGGCATGTATTTAATTTCAACCAAATTTTTTTTCAATTACTTCCCTTACAAAATGGTACTTAGTGTCTATATGTTTAGTTCTGTTATGGTAAACAGGGTTTTTTAACAATTTTTGTGCACTTTGGCTGCCATTGAAAAGAATTACGGGCTTAGTCTCACAAAACTCATTTAAAAAACCACTAACAAATATGGCTTCAATTTTAAACCGACTTCAATAGGAGTCAAAACAGTTTTAGCATCACCTAACTTGAAACGCTCTAATAATTCTAAAATATAGTTCCTCTGATTAACTTTAATCATATTGTTTTGTTTGTCAAAATCAATATTTAAACCTAAAAAATATTTGATTAGCCCCAAGTCTTTAATTTTAAATTGTTTTGACAATTCCTGTTTGAAGTTGGTTTTAAAAACTGAGGAATTTGAACAAATTAAAAAATCATCAACATAAAGGGCCACTAGAATTATAAATTTGTCCTTGTTTTGGAAAAATATACATGGTTCAAAACTTGATTGCTGAAAACCTAAGTCTTTTAAGACATTTTTTACTTTAATATTCCAAATTCTGGAGGATTGCTTTAATCCATATATAGCCTTTTTTAATAAACATACTTTATTTTCATTATTTTTTAGAATAAACCCCTCAGGTTGCACCATGTAAATTTCTTCTTCCAAGTTTCCGTTTAAAAATGCAGTTTCTACTTCTAAGTGGTCAATATCTAAACTTAATTCTACAGATAAAGCAAACAATATTCTTATTGTAGAGTATCTAACTACAGGTGAAAAAGTTTCAAAATAATCTATACCAAAGGTTTGTGTGAAACCCTTTGCAACTAGCCGTGCTTTATATCGTATTTCATTATTTGAATTCCTTTTTAAACAAAACACCCACTTATTTTGCACAACATTTTTGTTTGATGGACGGTCTACTAAAATCCATGCCTCATTTTTCATTAATGATTCGTACTCTCGTTCCATTGCTTTTTCCCAATTTCTTCTGTCACTTCTTGACATAGCTTCATCTACGGTCTTTGGATCTTGCATTTCATTATAAGTTTCCTTATTCATCACATTGTATGAAATGTAACCTTCATAATTTCTTTTCTTTGACACCCTTCCTGATCTGGTTACAATTTCTTGATCATTAATTTCCTCAAAGTTTTCACCTCCAGTTTCTTCTGGAATTTCATTTTCTTCTTCATTGATATTATTATTTGATCCTCCACCTTCTTCATTTATGTCACTATCATCCACTCCAGGTTTAGTTTATGTTTGTAGGTCAACAGTAATTGCTGAATCAGGATCTGAGTTGCTAGTTTCAGCCTTACAATTATTTATATTTTTAAAAGGTTGATTCAGAAATTCATTAAATTTTACATTACGACTTATAATAATTTTATCTGTATCTGTATCTAGAATTCTATAAGCTTTACTATTTTCACTGTATCCCACTATAATACCTGTTTTTGCTCTTTTCTCTAGTTTAGATCTTTTTTCTTTTGGAATGTAAACAAAAGCCTGAGAACCAAATGTAATGAAATATGATAAATCAGGTTTCTTTCCAATCCATAACTCATAAGGTGTCTTTTCTTTACTTTTAGTATGTAGTCTATTAGAAATGTAGTTAGCATTTGTTACTGCTTCCCCCCAATATTTATGGGGTAAATTAGTATCTAATAACATACACCTTGCCGATTCCATCAATGTTCTATTTTTCCTCTCCGACACACCATTTTGCTCTGGACAATATGGTGCAGTCGACTGAAAGCTTATACCAAAACTTTTGAGTAGCTTCTGCACAGCTACCCCTGTATATTCCCCTCCATTATCACTTCTAAATGTTTTTGGATAGACCCCAAAAATATTTTTGACTTCTAGAATGAATTCCTTTAGTTTAATATATACTTCATCTTTAGATTCTAACAAATAAAGTGTGGTATATCTTGAAAAATCATCAGTTAAAGTCAAAAAATATTTATTTTTACCAACAGTAGGGGTTCTCATAGGTCCACATATATCACTATGGATTATATCAAGAACTTTAAACGTCTTACTTTCTGATTTTTTAGGAAAAGATTTCCTCATTAATTTACCTTCAATACAAGTGACACATTGTTTTTTCTGACCACAATCATTTATTTTTATGCCAATAGCTAAATCTTTACTTACTATCATTTTTATATCATCCGGGCTTCTGTGACCTAAACGTCTATGCCATGTATGTATATAATTATTCATTTCCTCACACATTTTTACAATATTTACTTTTTCTGAAAACGTGTTTAATTTATATAAACCATTACAGTATTTTCCTGTGGCTATAATAGAATTATTAATTTCTATATAATTACAATCATCAAACTTTATGTTATAACCAGCTTTTGTAATTTTAGACACCGAAAACAGATTATTGCTTAGCTCAGGTACAAATAAAACATCTTTAAATTTTAAACTTATGCATTTACCTGAAATTTCTGTTTTTACTAAAATATCACCTTTACCTTTGACTTGCATTTCCTGTCCATTTGCAACTATAATTTTATTTAACTTTGAATAGTCCAATTTAATAAATAATTCTGGATTATTTGACCTGTGACTTGTAGCCCCTGAATCAATATACCATTCTAGATTATTTTTACTGTTACCGGAAACATTGAAACAAAAAACTGAGTCAGACAACTCATCACCTTCAACAGTTACTTTGGCATGTTGCTTTCCCTTATTTCTGTCTTTCTTCATGAAAAAACAATCTTTTTTGTAGTGACCTTTTCTATGACAATAATAACATTCTATTTTTTCTTTCATCTTCTTCGAAAACTTTTTATTTGTGTTTAATGCCGTCTCTGTTGAACTGGTATCTTCTTTTCTTTTATACTCATCCATTAGTTTTCCCTTTACATATTCAAGAGTCAATTCATCATCTGGCCCAGCATCTAATGCTGTTACTAATGTGGAATAACTTTCTGGCAATCCACCTAACAATAATGCAGCTACATGGAAATACTTAATAGTCTCACCAACTCCTCGTAGTCTTTCAACTAATTCTAGTATTTCTTTAATGTATTCATGCATTGGTTTATTTTCAAGTCTAGACTGATACAGCTTCCTCAATAAATACAACTTGTTACTTAAATTATTTCTTTCATGTACCTTTTGCAGTTCATTCCACATTTCTTTCGCATTCTTGCATTTATAAATGTGTGCTATTTGATTGTCTTCGATACTTAATGAAATTGTAGATTGTGCTTTTTCATCTTTACGTTTCCATTCAACAGATGGTTCATTTGGTATTGCCTCTTCTACAACAGACCAATTTCCTTCTCGTGTAAGCAACATTTTAATTCTAAATTTCCAATTTTGATAATTGTTGTTGTCTAATCTGGCGAAAGTAAACTTTACACTTTCAGATTCCATTTCTGCTTTTAATTTGCTTTACAAGCCAAGCCGGCACGCCTTATTTTTTAGGTTAGCTTTTATACTTTACTTTGAAATTAACTGAAGCTTATTAAATCTGGCCTGGGCCCATAATCTGTTGTAATATTCGTTTCTTCTATAGTATAAATAAAAGAAATTTATACAGGTTCTTCTATACTTTTATTATATTAGAAGTAAAACTACACAAAATGACTTGAATCTGAAAAGTAACCATTTTTTTTTTGACATCATAATCATCCTTGCCAACTTAATTGCTGGGTTACGCTCAGTAATTTTTTACAACAGATTTTGTATAGAAATTTTAAAACTTTGACTTATATTTTGTATTGATTGATGTCTTATACTTTGTTATTTTCAAACTAAAACTATTTAGATGATGTTTCTGTTTGCCAATGAACAAGAGAATTGTTCAGAAAATGGGAAATTTTTGAAATTAAGAAAAAAGAAAGATCGTTTTAGTTCCATAAAAGGTTATTAGTTTTTCAACTAAAAATATTCAGACAATTTAAAACAAAAATGTTCCAGTCTCAACAACTAGGCCACGTAAGGATTCAGATTCCTATATCAAAATGAATCATTTATTGAGATCTCTCTGTGGTAAAGCATTGTCGGTCGAATATAAAATCACCCTGTATTTAATGAGTTATATTTAGATTATGTAAATTCCAAAGATAATAATAATCTTTTTGTATTTACTCAACCTCTAAACAGAACTAAATTTGTTTATTTCAAAGAAGATCTGTGTATATTTTAGGATTTAGCTTTACTTCGTTTATTTTATATGTATGTTTTAATACAATTTCATTGTTGTTCTATTTTATACTGTTCACTCCTTTATTGTATGAGCAGTTTGAAATTGTTGTCACTATCGACTTGGGCTCCCTTGTGGTGGTTATTCCGAAACCCGATTGGAGTGTCCCACATACTTTTTCAAGCTGGATCCATATTAAGCATATTTGCTTTCGAAAGTATACCAGCGGGGCAGTGTCATTCAAACTATTACCAACCATAGAGGCATGTATAGGATGAACCGATTGAGTATCGGTATAATAACAGCTCCTTCTGTAATGTTGATGAGGTGAGTGAGAACTGTATCCCAGACTACTCTAATTTCTCTAATCTCTATTTGTTTCCCCTGTTATATGTGAATTTTATTTTTTTATTTAAGGATAAGGCTGAAACTGTTGAAATTAGGCATAAAAAATGATTTGCATAAAATTAATAAAAAAAAAATGATTTTATAACAAACTTTATTGAGAAAATTAACAAATTTTTATCAAAAATTAGAACGAACATTTTTCCTTCAAATCACGACACCATCACTCAAAAGTATCTTTCTGCTATTCTCCTCATATTTCATCCTCCTTCTCTTCTTCATCCTCCTCTACTTCTTGCTCCTCTTCTTCTTCTTCTTCGTAGTCTTCCGCCGAAGATTCCGTCTCATCACCCAAGTTCGCGCGTTTCTTTTGTTTACCGCCGCCATCCTCACTCGCGTATCTCTGTCGCTTCGTGTTTCTCGAAGATTTCGCATATCTATATATGAAGCTGTACTTTTTCAGTCTGTCGAGCAGCTTCATTTCGACGGCTTCTTTAGCCTGTTTGACGGCTACGTCCATCCTGAGTTTGAGTTTATTGAATTTATCGTTCAGCACAAGGTTATCGTCGATATTTTTCAAGAACGGTTTCAAATTTTCGGCCTTCACCCAAGATCTAGTCACCGCGTCGGAATCGAAAAATGTCACGTGGTAGTGCGTCTGAAAATAATCGTTATCCGTCAATACACAGTGTAACTAACTCCATAGATCCAATACCTTGTGTCGTTTCAAGAATTTTATCAAAATATATTACGAAAAAAAGTCGATTAATCACCCTGTATATGGCCATCAAAATTTACAAATTAAAAAAAAAATGAACCTGTATACTAGTTTACAAATTTCCCACTCTCCATTTTCAGTTGATAAAAAGAATCGCACTCTATTTAAGGTAACTTGAAATTTATTTCGATTTCCACTCCAAATGAAATATTGGAATAAGTAAACAAATCACCCTGTATACCCTGTATACATGTACGTGACATGAACTAAAAAAATGGTACTTACAACACTAACCTAATGAAAGTAACCAAGAGAAATATTAGACTTACCGGTTCTAAGGAATCTTTCAAGCAAAAATAATTCTCGATTTCCGGATCATCTTCCACCATAGCCGGCCACCATGGATAACCTTCGATTTTCGCCCAGACGATGCTACCCGCGTTATATTTATTAAATATCATCAGCTCCTTTTCTTTATCGTCGATCGATTGTTCCTTGATTTCGCATCTATTATACCTCCCATCTGGATTCATCCAACAATACCATTTGTCAGGTAGATCCAGGGGATCTTTCACGTCGGGCAGGTATCTATACTTATCGCAAGAGTCGCAATACACGTAGAGACCGACGTTTCTGAATTCTTGAAGTAATCTCATTTTCTCGTAGAAGCTCTCGTTCAAAAAATCCATATGTTCCTCCTCTTTCGCATCTTTTCTGTTTAGAACTTCCTTGGAATTGGCGTCGCTACAGTTCATTGGTGGTGATGCATCGAACTTATCTGCAGGAGTCACGATAATCTTCGTATCGTTAGCATCTTTTTCCTCCTTTGGAGCTTGGAGCGATACCGTTGAGTTTTGGTTTTGATAAGTTTGTTTTTTTTTCTCCTTAACCATTTTCAACCAGTTATTGAATTTTGTCACTACCAAATTTTTGTAATACAAATTGGTTTCTTTACTCAAAGTCGACGGCATTTTAAAACTTCTACAATTTTAATATACAAATAACACTTATTAACCGTCTTACTTTCATTCACTTAAAAAAATATTTTTGACAATTGTTGACTTTTGAAATTTAAGCACTTTGAAATGTTTATCTCGTTAACCAATCGAAATCATCAATTGATGATATCTTTACGTATATTTAAGAAAAAAACGATTTTTCGCGTTGTACATCACGAAATAAAACCGCTATAATTACGATGATTTAACTATCTGAAACAAATAAAATGAAAATATGTAGACATATATGTAATACCAACTGTCCATATAGGAGTCTTACCTATATGAGTAATAATAGTATAACCATTGTATAAAGAATATTCTTTAGAGTTAGACAACGTATTATCACAAAAATAATATTTTACAACGTTGCATAGAATATTTTTTGTGTTGAAAGTTAAAATGGCAACATGCTAGTACGCTGTGAAGTTGGCTCCTAGTGATATTAGACAGTTTAGGTTATTGCATATCTGTCTATATATTAAGTTATAACAATAAAAAGGATATTTTTATTCTAATAATACTAAAAACAACAAGTTATAGGTCCGAGACTTTTCACTGTATAAATAAATAATTCGGATTACGAAACTAAAAACGAAAATTCATTAGAACAAAAAACTTTTCTGGAAACTGTAACATAAATGGAATAACTTTAAAAGCATATAGAATTATGGACTTGGTTATAAACCGCATAGGTACCGAGTAGTATTCATGATTATGAATATATAAAAACATACATTTGTACATACATACATAACACATATTATGAGCTGTACTGGTAAATGATGAAATATTTGAAAAATTGTCTAAGCTGTATGAAGGAGATACAGAACAATTAAAAGGTAAGGTCACTCAAAAATTTTTCAGCTATATCTATAAGAGAAATGACATTCAATATATCTGTATTCATAAGTGATAATAATAACCACAATGAGAGGCGATGAGTACACATTTAAAAAACTAGAAGATCAAAGCATGATGAAATCTACAAAACGTGACATAAGTGTAAAAGGTATTGGAAACAAACATTTTGATGAATGCTTTCTTCAGAATGTTATAATATTTTCACTGGAACACAAAAGTTAAGTGTCAGACTGGATAATAGAATACATAAAAATGGTTGAAACTAAATTTGATACAAAAGTTCATTAAGTAAGATAGGAAATAATGGAGAATATATGAGTAAACGAATGAAAGAATATACAAAAAATGAGGTACTATTCTTGATTATACTCCAGCAAACTTCCCATAACTTAATGGAAAATTGGATTGAGGGTAAACCTTGGACACTAAGAAATCTAAGTGTATTTGGCTCAGATGCGAGGATTTGGCGAAGATACTCGAAAAGATATCGGCTCTGGAATAAAATTGAAATACATGATATAAAAATAATAACTAGTATATTAAAAGATAATGAAGAAACCAGAAGTCAAAAACAAGATGAAAGTAATGTGAAGAAGAGCCACGATGAGGAAAATGATGTTGAAAACAAAGAACAAATAACAGTAAAGTGAGAAGTGTAAAATAATATTGAGGAGAACAAGGAACAGGAAATAAGGAAATCAAAAAGAAAAATTTCTGACCTATTGTGATTTTCCAACAAAAACAATATTACTTCCTTAAGAAGCTTGAACAATCTTGACAGCACTTTACCTCTTGAGAACCACCGTACTTCACAATGAAGCAGGAATGCTTTTTGCTCACTTCCCATTTGATCACACAGAATAGCAAAAAGTCAGCAAGTTAGCAAGCAACTTCAGTACTTTCATTAAGTTGATGTGAAAAGTTTTTTTTCAAAACTGTAACTGTGAATTTGAGCGATTTTTTTATTTTCTTTTCAGTGAATGAATCTTCAGATTCTATCCTAAAGAGTGCTCTGATCCTTTTTTAGCTAGCTGTCAATATGAATAGGCGATATGATGCAATTGTAGCTTGTCTATTTTGCTCACCACAAATTGATGTTTTCATTAGTGAGTGTGACTTTAAGAATAAGTTCGAATAAGAGGTGAGAATGCTTATCATTTGAACTGAACTTGAATGTTACAATCATACATAATTTCGAATTGTATAGGTGTGAAGAAATGGAAAATGGAACCGAAGATACCTACAATATTAAACTCAAACCTGAATGGATGCAATTATGGAAAGAACGTTTGATTGGATTGCACAGTAACAAATTGAGAAGTTTCAAAGAAGCATTAAGGAAATGATTGGCAATATTGAAAATTCCACATCAGATAATACTTTCGAATGGCTAATGAAGATGCTTATAGAATACAAAATGGGGAAAGTGAATTGAATAATAGAGGTAATTATTTAATTACAATAAATATATGTAAAAACTTATGATGTACATATTGATTGGTTGATTGTACAATGAATCGTCACTGAGGACATACACACAGCTGCCCAAAATTTGTTAAATGGACAATTGACAAAAGTAAAAGTCCTTTAAAGATACTAGAAGAATATTCACATTGAGAAATCCAAGACATGTACTACTATTACCACACTCACTTTTACACTGTCTGACACCTGTTTCAATGTTCTCCATTAGTCTCTATGTGTTTTGTACATAACAAAAAAATATTACCGAGTATAATTTGATTCAAGATCATCAGTTGATTGAATTAGTAAACTCACTCTCTACTCAATAACAACATTCTGTAGGCTAATGTAAAAGGCTTTTCTTGTTTGAATTTCCCGCCTCCCAACTGAAACGGCAACACTGCAAATGTCAATAGGCAGTGTTGTTTTATTACTATTATTACTATATCTATACAAGAAAAAATTACTAACAATAATTTATTCAATCTGCTTAAGTTATTTAAACAACTTTTTTTATTAACAGCAAGGACACGGAGGTAAACGTATCAATAGTTTTGGAGCTCAACGAGGTTTGAAATTTTTATAAAAAAATTCATGTATATCTTATATGAATGAATAATCTACATACCTTCAATTTCAAACACATATATAAACATTTTTCTTCAAAACAATTAAAAAACACAATTAAGATTTTTATTTCACCAAAGGGTTTGTGATAACCTTTTCAGAATGTAAATAAATGATTCTGTTAATGTAAAACGGTCGGTTAAACTTACATTCTGGTCCACATTTCTTAGAAGCACATTTTAAGCATTCTCCAAAGCAACCATGGCATCTTAAATTCAAGCAGTTACAAAGACCCATTTTTGATTTATTTTCATAAGATGTTGACGGCAATATCGTTATTTTTCTTCAATTTGTACACTACTGTCTCTGAATGGTAATAGGCTTGCGGAACCATATCGAAATGGTTTTCTTCATTTATTTCAATCGGTATCTTATACAGATTCGATGTCGGTAGACTTGCGGAATCAAGTCGCCATGATCTTTCTCTATTTATATCAGTTTGTGGAGAATTTTGACTGGATGCTGTAGGTCTGAAGGATTTAAATCGGATTAATGTTTTTCTTGAAAGCATCTTGTAAGATTTTTCAGTTTGTGGTTTTGTTGTAAGTGAATATACATATATTTTCGAGATCAAATCTTACTTCTTTTTTGGAGGGCTAACGTTTTCATTCAGTGCTCTGACTCCACTGGATATTGACGGTATTGCGGAATTATACTGATACGTCTTAACTAGACATGATTTTTTCCTTGGAGGTTTATCGTTATTTTCCTAAATAAAAATATTTTCAAGAACAAGAAACTAATTTTGATGAAAAAGTTTATGAAAATATATAAGCTAAGCAAAATGGCTGCCTTTGTTTACTAAATACTAAAAAAGCATTTTGAATAGATTTGTTGGAGTGAAATATTTTTGAGTGTTTAGATATTGTTCAAGTGATATATTAGTCTTAGTTTCAATTTTTAGTAAAGCTTTTTATATTTCCCCATTCCAGTCATATGGTTAAATTAGTTACTTACAAAACTCTACAGAATAGGATACTAGAATAATATATATTTTGACTTATAATATTATTATGAGGAAAGCAGTAGTCAAAAACAATTTGAAAGTAATGTGAAGAAGAGCCATGATTAGGAAAATGATGCTGAAAACAAAAAACAAGAAACAGAAAAGTCAAAAGTGTAAAATGAAGAAAGAAAGAACAAGAAATAAGGAAATAAAGAAGATAAAATTATGCCCCATCGCGTAATTTTACAACAAAAACAATCATATTTCATGAACAAGCCCAAACAATCTTGACAGCACTTTCACTCATTTCATCGCACAGAATGGCAAAAAGTCGGTATTGCTTAGGCTGCGACTTAATGAAATTTACAATCTTCACTGTATTATCAACCGCCGCTGGCTAAATTCTTTTTCTGTTCAAGGTCAAATGCCTTTAAATTTATTGTTATGCTGCAGTTTTTATTATTTTTGAGTTTTTAGGGAAAAATACATCAGATAGTCACGTATTTTTATCATATTACTACATCACAATCGTTGTGAAGAAGTGATTCATGAGTAAAAATGCAAATAAAATTTGAAAACATTATTTTTTTGGCCAGCTTATATAATATCAACAAAATACTTTATCAAAATAAAAAACATACAATATTATCACCTTTGCATAAAAAAGTACCAACTCAATACTCAACGAAAAGTATGTATATCAATCAGTTGTTCTACAGTTTACAGACTAGGTACCTAATCATTATAATCACCTAATTATAAAATAATCTTTCTTGCTTTCTGAGTGGCAAATTTATCAATAATTTCCTTAAAACCTATTTTTTCACAGATTTCGAATTTAATTTGAAGAGAGATTTTCTTTGAAGAACCACTCTATTTTTCAGAATACTCATATTTTCTCTTGGCCTTCATCAGTGTATCAAAATCAGAACTTCTGAGATTTCCTGCAAAGTTTCTAATTTTGTTGGAACCTTGATACCAATAACATTATAAGAACATTTTTCTTGTTGGTTACAAGAGTTATTCATACTTTCAGAAGCAGAAGAAGAAGTTTCAGGTGAGTGAAATAATTAAATTTCTAAAAATTTGGATGAATCGAATCTTTCAGACTGATGTAAACTACAAAATCTGCAATAAGTATGCATTAACAACATTTTTCCAACAGACAATAAATACCTTTCAGATGTTGAACCTAAACACTGCCAAGAAGTACCCGGCTTATTAACCCCAAATTTAACATAACTTTTTGCCCGAAAACAAAATTATTTTCTTGGTCTTGAAATTATTTTTGTTTAGATTAATTGTGGAAAATATTGCCCATTAACCAAATTTAGTGAGAACTGAAGCCAGATCATAATGATTTTAATTATATTACGATTTATAAATAAATATTTGACAACATTGAGGTTTACTGTTAAACCACAAGTTTACAAAAATCGTGTAAAAATGAGACAGCAACTGAAATAAATGAAGAAAAACCATTTCGATTCGAAGCTACCAGTCTAACAACATTCATAGAGAAAAGACTATTGTGCAGATTGGGAAATACAACGATAACCTTCAACTAGGAACATAAATCCAATTTAATACCGTATTATGTCTAGTTAAGATTCCTCGGTATAATTCCGCAATCCCGCTATTATCCAGAGGAGTCAGAGAACTGCATTAAAACGTTAGCCCTCCATATCTACACCCACTTACAACAAAACCACAAACTGAAAATCTTACAAGATGCTTTCAAGAAAAAGATTAATCCGATTTAAATCCGTCAGACCTACAGCATCCAGTCAAAATTATCCACAAACTGATATAAATGAATGATGAATCAGTATAAGTCACAGATTGAAGTAAATGAAAAAAACCATTTCGATGTGGTTCCGCAAGTAGTGTACAAATTGAAGAAAAATAACGATATTCTTCCACGAAGAACATCAATCCCGTTTGATGCAGCAATGCCGTCAACATCTTATGAAAATAAATCAGAAATGGATCTTTGTAACTGCTTGAATTTAAGATGCCATGGTTGCTTTGGAGAATGCTTAAAATGTGCTTCTAAGAAATGTGGACCAGAATGTAAGTTTAACCGACCGTTTTACATTAACAGAATCATTTATTTACATTCTGAAAAGGTTATCACAAACCCTTTGTTGAAATAAAAATCTTAATTGTGTTTTCTAATTGTTTTGAAGAAAAATGTTTATATATGTGTTTGAAATTGAAGGTATGTAGATTATTCATTCATATAAGATATACATGAATTTTTTTATAAAAATTTCAAATCTTGTTGAGCTCCAAAACTATTGATACGTTTACCTCCGTGGCATTGCTGTTCTTCACGCGAGAGGTCTTTTTTGACAGTTAGTTAATTCAGATTTAATCAATATATTTAATGTTTATAAAAAAAGTTGTTTAAATAACTTAAGCAGTTTGAATAAATTATTGTTAGCAATTTTTTGGTGTATAGATATAGTAATAAAGCAACACTGTATTTTGACATGTACAGTGTTGCCGTTTCAGTTGGCAGGTGGGAAAATCAAAAAGTGATGGAGTCATCGATCTGGCTTTTTAATTACTATTTGGGAAGAGGTGATTCATTCATTAGTATTAGATATTGCCAACGTCTTAAAAGCATTTAGCTTGTGTAAATCATATTCGTGCATATTTATTGAATATTCTGTATTTTACAACAATGCATGAAAGAGACGCTTCATCTAAATTTTCCTAAATTGAATTATTACAATCATCCGAAACTGTAAGTGCTTCCAAGAGTGAGACTCTCTTATAACCAATAAGAAAAATGTTCTAATAATGTCACTGATATTGAGGTTCCAATAAAAAATACAAACAGGAAACAAACATGAATACATGGACCTATTGGGTACTTCAATTTGCAAAGACAAGGAAAAACTAATTTACAAAAAAAATGCCTTGAATTTATTCATGAAAGTGGGGACAGATAAAATTCAAATTCTTTAAAAACATTTTTTAAACATCTCATCATCTAAGAAAAGCTTTTTATATTTCCCGATCCTATCGTATTGTTTAATTAGTTAGTAATGTTGTTCGACTTGGAAATGATGAAGGAGTTAGAGCGGAAACAAAAATTAAAACAATACATATTTTCTACGAAAAGGATTTTAGTGATCTCAAATATTTGAGTTTATCTACTCGAAAGTAGTTTTTTCATAACTACGGGGTTTTATATAAAATCATATGATTTGTTGGGATTTATTTAAGAGATACCAAGATTCAAATTGTCCACAGTATCCAGTAAAAGATGAGTAATTATTGAACTTACCACTGAATTTGGAAGTTGTTCTAATTCAATCTGAGTAATAGTAGTCTTTCTTTCAAGAAATAGTGCAAATGGATTAAAGTACATATTTTGTTCAATGCCAGAATGAGTTTACTAATTCAATCAACTGACTATCTTAAATGAAATTATACTCGGTAATATTTTTTTGTTTTGTACAAAACAATAGAGACTAACGGAGAACATCCAAACAGGCGTCAGACAGTGTAATAGTAAGTGTGGTAATAGTAGTACATGTCTTGGATTTCTCAATGTGAATATTCTTCTTATCTTCATAGTATCTTTTAAGGACTTTTACTTTTGTAATATGTTCAATCAACAAATTTTCGTCAGCTGTCTGAATGACCTCAGTTTCGATTCATTGTACAATCAACCAATCAAGTTTTTACATATATTTATTGTATTTATATATTTACCTCTATTATTCGATTCACTTTCCCCATTTTGTTTTCTATTAGCATCTTCATTAGCCATTCGAAGTATTATCTGATGTGGAGTTGTCAGTATTGGTATTGCCATTTGTTTTCTTAATGCTCCTTTTACACTTGTCAATTTGTCACAGTGCAATCCAATCAAACGAAGACTACGAATAAGAAGTAGAGGAGTATGAAGAAGAGAAGGAGGTCGAAGTATATGGAGAATAGCAGAAAGATACTTTTGAATGGCGGTGTCGTGATTTTTAAAAAATTTTCTATTGGAATTCAAATTTCCGTTCTAATTTTTGATAAAAATTTGTAATTTTCTCAATAAAGTTTGTTAAAAAATCCTATTTTCCCATTAGTTTTATGCAAATCATTATGCCAAATTTTATCATTTTCATGCCTTTTCCTTAAATTTCAAAGAAAAATTCAATTATATTGTCTTAAAGCGTTGACCGCAGAGCCAAACATGTTTATGCCCCTTTCCGTCAATTTGATGCCCAATTCCATTTGACACAAAAATTTCATAAATATGACTAAACTCATTGTTCAACTGTCAAGCCGAGAATGTTTCTTATGTCCAAGTCAATCAATTTTATTTATTTTTCAATAAATTCCAATAAAACAACTTGAAAATAGCAATTTTTTTCGCGTAATTTCGATGCACAAATCAAAGAATTTCAACATTTAGGGTAGAATATTGTTGCGTATCATAAAAAGAATAGATAGAAAATTTTTGGAGACTCTCAAAAACAGCAGTGAGCGAAGAATTATTTAAACTAAAAAAATTTGGTTGTTGTATTATACTTGTATTTTCTAAAATTAATATTCATCATAATAGAAGGGTGATAGTAAATTAACGAAATTTCGACTGGGAAAATGTAAAAACCAACCTGGAAAAATCGAGAGGAGACTAGTACTTGATTTTTAATTTTTACTGGACACCCTATTTCAAGAAAAGTTGTAGATGTAACGTATAAAAGAATTTTCTGTATCTGAGTTGAGAAGCTATGTGCACATCCATGTACTCCGCTTGGAGTTGAAGGTAAAGTTATTCCAAGTGTCTCAGACAGAACTAAGACACTGAATGAAAACTTTTACGAGAGACTAGAGAGCAGGAAAGCACATTCATTACTTCCTCTACCTTCAGTTGAACTATCAAGAGCTTCTAGAAGAGCGGGGAGTGCAGGAAGTTGTTTCATTAAGGTCAACACAGCTTGGAGCATTTCTATACACCTTGTTTTAGACAGTGACTTTGAACTATATTTACCTGGTTCAATTCAATCGGAGATATAGACAGTTGCTGTATACTACAAGAAGTTAAATCTTGGAAATTCTGGTATGGACTTTCTTAACTATTCCACTTTTCGATTCGATTTACTTCGGCGCAAATTCTGAAGCTAGATATACTGTGAAATTCCCTTGGCCGAAACAACTCCCAGTTGCATCTATAATTTCATCTTCTATATAATACGTTTTGGACACAACATGAAACCACCATTTAATAATTGGAATAAGCTTAATTGAGGTGCAATCTGCGAAACGGTTTTTGTTGGCAAAAATCTTGAAGAAACCTATGAATATTTAGCGTCAGTGTGTGAAGTAACTTTTCTTAATTTCAAAACTTTCCCATTTTCTGAAAAATTCTACTATTCAATGGCAAATAGAAACATCATCTAAATAGTTTTAGTTTGAAAATAAAAAGGTATAAGACATCAATCAATCCAAAATATAAGTCAAATTCACTTTATTTACAATCCAAATTACAAATTTAATGATATGAATATTCACTATCTATGGAAATTTAAATACCCGGATCTCATCGACGGTTATTGAACAAAGTCATAGAACATTCTAATCCTGGAGCTTTTGGCGAACATTATCTAATCAAAGTGTATTTCGAACTAGAGTTTCCATAGATAATCCAATTGTATTATCCTAATTTCTCAAAATCTGGTTGCGAATGTGAAGAATCAGAGATCAATGTCCAATTTGGCGAAGATTCAATTGAACTACTCATATTATTGGTTGTTATACTAATAGATGGAGTATTGTAAATATTCTCAGTAGTTCTAGAATCACTAATTTCATTTATTATTTATTCTGCTATTTTTTTTCTGTATCCGTATATTCTACTTGATCGCGATTGGTTTTTTCTATCAGATCACCAGATGCAACATTTTCCTACAGACAAATTTAGAAATTATTATATTAAAAATTGGTATTTTCATCTTACCTCTTCATTCACAAAGTTATCCTCAAATCCACTTGATGAAGGACTGGCTTTTCCACTACATTCACTTTGTGATTGCTCTTCTAATAGACTTTCCGTGGTTAAAATGGTCTTTGGAGCTGTACGCTACAGCAGAACATTGTAAAATAAAGTGTTACGAGAAATCTGCTAATTTGAAGAAGACTACACTGTTCATATTCCGAGCTGATCTACTCGAGGTTACTGGAATCGGAAATAAGTGAAATTGCCAGTTTAAATCTGGAGGAAGCCTGATGTGAGAAGTATTTTTCGAAGTCCACGAACTAGTGATCAGTGGCGGAAGGCTGCAAATTTTTTTTAGATACATTCTAACAATACTTGTATAAAAAAAGGGCAGAATACATTTGTACAAACTAGAATTATCGAAATTCAATTAGTTTATCTGAATTACAAAATATTTTCTGTAGCTAAGGTGAATAATAAGTTTATATTGTATTGATTGTAACGGACATTTTTGAGGATAATTTGGTTTTTCCTTTGCTGTAAAAACGAGATATTTTTTTATATAGCATATTTGTTTTCTGAGTAGAAAAGTACAGGATTAAGTTTTAATAAACGAAAGACAAAGAGTTATTTTCTTCTATTTTTTTTCAAATTTTATATATTTTGCGTAGAATCAATCATGACAACGTTAAGTTGTGTAGGTAGAATTGGTCACAACATTAAGTATGCAAAACTCAAAGTTATAAAAGTTTTACATTTGTTTTTCTAAAGAATGCGAACCGTGGAGAACTCGTTAGGCGCTACATGCTTTTCCGTGGTTCAATAGGCAGGAAGTGAAGAAATTAATAGAAAACTACAAACCACTCAAAGCGAAGACAACGAATATTGAGGTGAAAATTGTACTGAAAAGCGAAGAACCGATTTATTAGCGACCAAGAAGACTATCGGCATTCGAAAAAGAAGAAGTAGATAGACAGATAGAGGAATGGTTAAAAGATGTAATAATCAAACCGAGTTTTTCGGATTTCGCTAGTCCTATTGGACTAGTGAGAAAAAAGGATGGCCGAACCGAGGTACACAAATGGTAATAAAAAGGATATTGACTACAGAAGACTATGAAGATTTTTATTTAGAGCATGATATATTGTATAAATACGATAATGGATTAAAATTACTTGTCATTCCAAACAACATGAACAACAAAGAACAAAAAATAATAATAAAAGTCCACGAGACAGGAAATTTTTGAAAGAAACAAACAGAAGAATTAGTAAACAAGGAATTTTACATACCAAGACTAAAATACAAAATAGAAACGATTAAAAATAACTGTATACCTTGTAAATTATAGAATAAAAAAGATCCGCTAGAGAGGTATCACGTCGACCAATTAGGACCAATGAAATCAACAAAAAAAATGTACATTTTTGTGGTAGTTGATGACTTTTCCAAATTTGTGTGGCTTTACCCAACAAAATAAACCACGACGAAAGAAGTGACATGTTGTCTTGAAAAATAGCGTAAAATATATCTCCAAATTAAACACGATTCCATAGACAGTAGCGCCCCCAGCGAGTCAAACGCCAAACTAAACAAATTCCCATAAACACTGGCGCCTCCTGCTAGCCAAAATTCAAATTAAACACGACATATAAATCTATTTCAACAAATCGCCAAACTAAAATACGATTCTATAGTTACTAGCGCCCCCTACCGGCCAGACGCCAAATTAAGCACAGTTCCATAAACAAAAGCGCCTCTCGCTAGCAAAACGCAAAATTAAATACGATTCTGTAGACATCAGTTACCTCTGCCGGCCAGACGCCAAACTAAACAAGATTCCATAGACACTAGTGCCTCCCACTAGTCAAAAGTCAAATTAAACACGATTCTATAGACATATAAATCTATTTCAACAAATCGCCAAACTAAAATACGATTCTATAGTTACTAGCGCCCCCTACCGGCTAGACTCCAAATTAAGCACGGTTCCATAAACAAAAGCGCCTCTCGCTAGCAAAACGCCAAATTAAATACGATTCTGTAGACACCAGCGACCTCTGCCGGCCAAACGCCAAACTAAACAAGATTCCATAGACACTAGCGCCTCCCGCTAGCCAAACGTCAAATTAAACACGTTTCTATTGACCGATCGCCAAACTAACCAAACACGAACTTACGCCATCTGGCGAGGAATAGTCAAACTGGAAGTACCTAGCGGCTGCAAGTTGATCTTGATAAAAATACTATTTGTGTTCGATTTCTATACACACCAGCTCCTCCTGTCGGTCAGACGCCAAACTAGACCCGATTCTATAGACACTAGCGCCCTCTGCCGGCCGGACGTCAAACTAAACACGATTCTATACACACTGCCGCCCTTTGCCGTCCAAACGATAAACTAAAACACGAACTAGCGCCATCTAGCGAGGAATAGTCGAACTGAAAGTACTTAGCGGCCGCAAGTTAAACTAAATAAAAATTCTCTTTGTGTTCAATTTCTATACACACTAGCGCCCCCGCCAATTAGACACCAAACTAAATACGGTTCCATAGACGCCAAACTAAACAAGGTTCCATAGACACAAGCGCCTCCTGCCGGTCAAACGCCAAATTAAATACGATTCCATAGACAGTAGAGCCCCTGCCGGCCAGACGCCAAACTAAACACGGTTCCATAGACACTAGCGCACCCTGCTGGCCAGATGCCTAATTAAATTCAATTCTATAGACACTAGCGCCTCCCGCCAGCCAGATATTGTCATTCGTTTTCTTAATGCTTATTTGACACTTCACAATTTGTCACTATGCAATCCAATCAACCGTTTATTCTATAATTATATCCATTCAGATTTGAGATCATTATTGAAGGTATCTACGACTCCATTTTCCAATTCTTCTTCATACTTATACAATTCGAAATTATGTATGATTGTACCATTCAAGTCCAGAAAGAAATCATGCTCATATACGTTTCAAACGATAAGCATTCTTACTTCTTTTCAGCATCATTTTCCTCATCATGGCTCTTCACATTACTACAAATATATAATAATAATAATTTGTTCGTGAGCTAAGTGATTTTTAAAATATTTATTTTGCCAATCTATTACGAGATTTAAGTATATTAAATAAATCATTAAAATTTAGAAGAAATTCATCTGTAGTACCTGCATTATGGAAATATGTATTAATATCTGTTCTCGATAAATAAAGAGGAACAGCTGCTCAATAACCATCACAAAAAGCCGTTACATTGTTTCCACCTTTACACTGATAAATTTCGCAAATCATGCAACTTGGAATTTCGTCGAAATGGTCCAATTACAACTCTGGTTAGCAAAAAGATATCGAAAAAAATTATATATCTTTAGAAAATCTACACTCTAGCGATGTTTATAAAAAACAAAAGCTTCCTACCACCTTTACTTTTTTTTAAACGCATGAATTTTTGTAATAATATGAATATTTAAGATATAATACATACTGTGAAAGTTATGAAGTTATAACTTCTTGCATGAGTTAAAATAAGAAGAGACATGAAAATCAGGAAAATGAAGAAAATAAAGTGAATTATTGAAGAAATGAGTCGCTTTAGAAAATATCTTGTTTAACAATTCAACAATTTTCTAAGTAAAATTGGGTTGGATGTCAGTAATTTACAAAAAGTTTTTGTCATAATAGTACAGCAAGTCAGCAATGTAAAAAATGAGATCAGGATTTGTTATGACAGCTATATATGATAAGGAATCAATCCGATGAGTTTTAAACATGAAAAAAAAAAAGGATTATGATAGAGTGGAGTGATAAACTCCATTTTAATAATGAAAATAATGAATTTTGATCTTCTGCTTTAGAAGATAATCTATAAAAAATACATCGGGTGAAAAAGAAGACATGTACCAACAAAATTAAAAGGAGTAACAAAAAGAGGCATATTCAAAATTATACTTATCTACAATTATTCTATATATCTCGTAACAGTAAAGGATGACAGAGAGTTGAAAAGCTAAGAACAAATGTGCGAAAACATTTAGAAATGTGGTCCCCTCAAAATTCTTTATACATATAATTAATATAAAATAGATACCTTCCACAGGACAGCTGTAAGCCTACATTTTGATGTTTAGGACTTGTTTTGAAAAGAATACTGTTCCCTTTTCGTTCTCTCAACGTTTTTGCTTCCATTAGAATGACTTGATAACAATATACTTTCAACTGGTTGTTGAGAAGCTAAAAAAACAAAACAAAAGTGTGTGGGTATGTATCAGTAGAAATGGCATTACCTCACCCAATTCAAACAAACATGTTTCTTCAATATTCAACAACTCTAAAATACCTTAGACATGGAGTGCAGTAAACCATTAAGTTGCATTACAATGTATTCCCTAAGCTAAATTTACACTAACCAAGTCATATGCATACAGGACTTTTCAGGAAAATTCTTCATTACTCATTCAGTTTCATTGGCAGATATAGTGTTGAATTTGTACAAAGTGATGAAATGGGAAGTGACTTGAAAGTTCTTATTCAAAAACTGGTAAAGACAATAATTTGATGGAAACATGACATTGCTAAGGTTATTTTTTTTCAGACTAGTTTGAGATTTTCAAAGGAAGTCACCTAAAATACTTAACAAAATATATGATTTAATATCAAATATTGATGAGCAACTACTAATTATTTTGATTAAGAGTAAATTTATTAGAAAAATATTAATATTTAGACAAATATCAACTCACTGGCAACATTTTTCAACAATTCATTGTAAACTACAAGTTACTTATTCTTCACAATTGGGGTGGAGTCTCTTTAAATCAAACCAATCAAAAATTACTCAATATTTTATTTTCTTACCTCAGAAATATGAATAAAACAAGTAAGATGTGTCGGAACAATACGAGGATCTTTTCTATCATTTATTTATTGTGCAGAAATACCACAGTTCATTTGAATGATCTTTATCTTGCAATTCCATAAGGTAGGTACTCCAAAACTACTAAAGATCCCCATGTGAATCCATCCAAACGCTCCTATTATATCAATCATTATATACAGGTAAATATTTAAAAAAAATGTGTTGTTGGGGACTGTTTTATCAAATTTCCAAAAATATTTCCTAAATGATAGAATCACTGCAAAAATCTTCAAAGCCGGGTAGATGCTGTTCTCTTGTTGCTACTTCAATAATATAATTCTTTTTTTGTAACTTGACATTCACAGACGTTACACTACAAATTTCCAGGCCCAGTTCAGATCAAGCTACCATAGCGAAATTAGTAAATATGTTAGAGTACATACAATTCTTTTTTATTAGAGGCCATTTTGGTAAATGAGAAATCACGCTGCTTTACCTAAAAATAAATTATTTGTAAACTACTTCCAGTATTGGTGTAGTGCTTATACTTGTTATTAAAAAAGATATTCAAACACTTGCCAACACCTTAAAAGCATATTCATCAACATGAAACATTGTGTTGTATACGTGAGTATTTTTATCAAATTACTTAGTTAAAGGTGTAGAAAATGTGAAAAATAATTGTACATACCTACTATAAGAATCAAAATTTTAAAAATTTATACATTTTCAGTCAAAATTTACTTCATTACATAAACTACATTCACTTAATCTTCACGTATAAAACTTAAACAAAACTTAAGTTTTCCAACTAGATACCAATTCCGTTTCTAACATTATAATGAATTCCGAAGTTCCTTTGTTTGAAACTTTGGTTTACTTTGACCTTGGACGTATAAAAAACATTAACCCAGCTGGCATGTTGCAATATAACTGAAGCCAACTTACAGTAAACCTCAATGTTGTCAAATTTTACAAATTATTTGTTTATTATCTGGATGCATGTTACGTTTCAAATATATTTATTTATACATCGTAATATTATTAAAAACCAATAAGAATGTGGCTCTAGTTCTCACTAAATTTGGTTAATGGACAATATTTCCCACAATTGATCTAAACAAAGATCAAGAAAATAATTTTGGCGAGAATGTTTATGAAAAAATATAAGCTAGGCAACATTGCTACGTAACTGTATTCATTTATGTTTTTGTTTTATCTAGCATAGAATGTTTGAAAGAAATAATATCAAATACTAGTTTTATTTGAATACAAATTTACTATACACGTGTACCAACAAATCTTCGAGACAAACATATAGGTTTTTAATGAGGATATGCTTATTTATTATAATTATTAGTCAATTTAAGTCAAAAACAAGATGAAAGTAATGTGAAAACAAAAAACAAAGGCTAATAGATTAGCCTGGCCAGCAACTTCAGTACTTTCATCAAGTTGAAGTGAAAAGTTTGTTTTATTTAAACTGTAATAGTGAATTTGACCGATTTTTTTTTGCTTCCTTCTCAGTGAATGAAACTTCAGATTCTAACCTACAGAGTGTTCTGTTCCTTTTTTAGCTATCAACATGAATAGGCGATAAGATGCAAATGTAGCTTGTCTATTTTTCTCACCAGAAATTGATGTTTTCGTTATTGAGTTTGACTTTAAGAATTCTTTTTCTTTGTACTGAAAGAAATACATATGTTTTTTTTTGTGAAAAGTCTTTACAGTTTTGAAGGTTTCATACTCTCATCAGTAAATACTTCGAAACATAAAACACACTGAGGTAGCAGGTTGTCATCCGTGTCAGTAACCACAAAAACCATATTTCAAATAATCAGCAATGTACTTATGGTTCGGTTTTGCCTTCTTAGGGACTTCTTTTAAAAATTCTAAACTAGCCTAATAAAAATAAGTTTTGCATTGAGATGTTTATTATTATAAATTATTAATAAATGAATTTTGTCTTATCACTTGTTTTTAAATAAGTATTTTTAAGGCAATTACCATTTAACCAATCTAATCACTTTGTACAAATTAAACATTATATGTGCAAATCGAACTAAACGAGTAATGGAGAACTGTTCTGAAAAGTTTTGATTGTATGTGACTTGGTTGAGATATTATAGATTATAAGGGAGACTAGCTAAAACGTTCAAATAAGATGTGAGAATGCTTATCGTTTGAAACGTAAATGAAAATGATTTCTTTCTGAACTTGATTGATACAATCATACCTAATTTAGAATTGTATAAGTATGGAGAATTGGAAAATGGAGCCGAAGATACCTCCAATAATGATCTTTAACTCGAATGGATACAATTATGGAATAAACGTTTGATTGAATGGAAAAGTGTTGATTATTTCATAAAGTACGCGAGGACAATTTGTGTGCTGCATTTACTACTACCTACTGCTACCACCACACTTACTATTATACTGTCTGACGCCGTTTTCGATGTACTCCTCTAGTTTCTATGTGATTTGTACAAAACAAACAAAATATTACTACGTATAATTTGATATCAAATGGTTATTTGATTGAATTAGTAACTCACTAAAGGTATTGAAGAAAATATGTAATTTGATCCATTTGGTCGAAAGATACAAAAAACTACAGAAAGAAGTGATTTATAAGATATCTACTGATTTTGGTATTTGTAATAACTGCAAATTATCAAAGGATTATTTCTTAAAGGAAAGATTATCATTACTCTGACTGAATTAGAACAACTCTAAAATTCAGTGGTAAGTTCAATAATTACTCATCTTATACTGGATACTGTGAACAATTTGAAATTATTATTATAATTATTTTCTAGTTTATGCTCTTTGAAAAATAGCAAATGAATGCTCTCAAATTTTTTCGATAATAATATAATGGGAATCGTATAGAACTGCTTTTGTTTCTTATAATTAAAAATCACATTGTTAACAGAAGTTAATTTGAAATTAGAATTTTCTCTATATAGAAAAATTGTTTCTGATTTTGTATAATAGTGCTCGTTTCTATAATTGATCTTCACACAAATGTTTTTGTAATCCATTTACTTAACACACTTTATCTGTCTTGATTGAACTTCTCAGTGAATATGTAACTAAATCCTAATTTTAATGTACGGACAAAAATAATTATTGAAAATTGATAAGTTATTTTGGTTTTCTAGAAAATCCCAGTGTGACAGATTTTGTATAGAAATTTTAAAACTTTGACTTATATTTTGTATTGATTGATGTCTTATACCTTGTTATTTTCAAACTAAAACTATTTAGATGATGTTTCTGTTTGCCAATGAACAAGAGAATTGTTCAGAAAATGGGAAAGTTTTGAAATTAAGAAAAAAGAAAGATCGTTTTAGTTCCATAAAAGGTTATTAGTTTTTCAACTAGAAATATTCAGACAATTTAAAACAAAATATGCTCCAGTTTCAACAACTAGGCCACGTAAGGATTCAGATTCCTATATCAAAATGAATCATTTATTGAGATCTCTCTGTGGTAAAGCATTGTCGGTCGAATATAAAATCACCCTGTATTTACTGAGTTATATTTAGATTATGTAAATTCCAAAGATAATAATCTTTTTGTATTTACTCAACCTCTAAACAGAACTAAATTTGTTTATTTCAAAGAAGATCTGTGTATATTTTAGGATTTAGCCTTACTTCGTTTATTTTATATGTATGTTTTAATACAATTTCATTGTTGCTCTATTTTATACTGTTCACTCCTTTATTGTATGAGCAGCTTGAAATTGTTGTCACTATAGACTTGGGCTCTTTGAAAAATAGCAAATGAATGCTCTCAAATTTTTTCGATAATAATATAATGGGAATCGTATAGAACTGCTTTTGTTACTTGCCATTTTTCTTGATTAAAAAATTTCTTATAATTAAAAATCACATTGTTAACAGAAGTTAATTTGAAATTAGAATTTTCTCTATATAGAAAAATTGTTTCTGATTTTGTATAATAGTGCTCGTTTCTATAATTGATCTTCACACAAATGTTTTTGTAATCCATTTACTTAACACACTTTATCTGTCTTGATTGAACTTCTGAGTGAATATGTAACTAAATCAAAATAATTATTGAAAATTGTGAAGTTATTTTGGTTTTCTAGAAAATCCCAGTGTGACAGATTTTGTTGTAATATTAGTTTCTTCTATAGTATAAATAAAAGAAATTTATACAGGTTCTTCTATACTTTTATTATATTAGAAGTAAAACTACACAAAATGACTTGAATCTGAAAGTAACCATTTTTTTTTATCTTTTCTTGACATAATAATCATCCTTGCCAACTTAACAACGTTCAGTAATTTTTTACAACACTACCCCTTAAACCAGCAATTAATTTTGACCAATATTTTTAGTACAAAAAATATGCTTGGGATTATGCAGCCCTTTTGTTAAAAGATCTGTTACCATTTTTTCAGTAGGCATGTATTTAATTTCAACCAAATTTTTTTTCAATTACTTCCCTTACAAAATGGTACTTAGTGTCTATATGTTTAGTTCTGTTATGGTAAACAGGGTTTTTTAACAATTTTTGTGCACTTTGGCTGCCATTGAAAAGAATTACGGGCTTAGTCTCACAAAACTCATTTAAAAAACCACTAACAAATATGGCTTCAATTTTAAACCGACTTCAATAGGAGTCAAAACAGTTTTAGCATCACCTAACTTGAAACGCTCTAATAATTCTAAAATATAGTTCCTCTGATTAACTTTAATCATATTGTTTTGTTTGTCAAAATCAATATTTAAACCTAAAAAATATTTGATTAGCCCCAAGTCTTTAATTTTAAATTGTTTTGACAATTCCTGTTTGAAGTTGGTTTTAAAAACTGAGGAATTTGAACAAATTAAAAAATCATCAACATAAAGGGCCACTAGAATTATAAATTTGTCCTTGTTTTGGAAAAATATACATGGTTCAAAACTTGATTGCTGAAAACCTAAGTCTTTTAAGACATTTTTTACTTTAATATTCCAAATTCTGGAGGATTGCTTTAATCCATATATAGCCTTTTTTAATAAACATACTTTATTTTCATTATTTTTTAGAATAAACCCCTCAGGTTGCACCATGTAAATTTCTTCTTCCAAGTTTCCGTTTAAAAATGCAGTTTCTACTTCTAAGTGGTCAATATCTAAACTTAATTCTACAGATAAAGCAAACAATATTCTTATTGTAGAGTATCTAACTACAGGTGAAAAAGTTTCAAAATAATCTATACCAAAGGTTTGTGTGAAACCCTTTGCAACTAGCCGTGCTTTATATCGTATTTCATTATTTGAATTCCTTTTTAAACAAAACACCCACTTATTTTGCACAACATTTTTGTTTGATGGACGGTCTACTAAAATCCATGCCTCATTTTTCATTAATGATTCGTACTCTCGTTCCATTGCTTTTTCCCAATTTCTTCTGTCACTTCTTGACATCGCTTCATCTACGGTCTTTGGATCTTGCATTTCATTATAAGTTTCCTTATTCATCACATTGTATGAAATGTAACCTTCATAATTTCTTTTCTTTGACACCCTTCCTGATCTGGTTACAATTTCTTGATCATTAATTTCCTCAAAGTTTTCACCTCCAGTTTCTTCTGGAATTTCATTTTCTTCTTCATTGATATTATTATTTGATCCTCCACCTTCTTCATTTATGTCACTATCATCCACTCCAGGTTTAGTTTATGTTTGTAGGTCAACAGTAATTGCTGAATCAGGATCTGAGTTGCTAGTTTCAGCCTTACAATTATTTATATTTTTAAAAGGTTGATTCAGAAATTCATTAAATTTTACATTACGACTTACAATAATTTTATCTGTATCTGTATCTAGAATTCTATAAGCTTTTCTATTTTCACTGTATCCCACCATAATACCTGTTTTTGCTCTTTTCTCTAGTTTAGATCTTTTTTCTTTTGGAATGTAAACAAAAGCCTGAGAACCAAATGTAATGAAATATGATAAATCAGGTTTCTTTCCAATCCTTAACTCATAAGGTGTCTTTTCTTTACTTTTAGTATGTAGTCTATTAGAAATGTAGTTAGCATTTGTTACTGCTTCCCCCCAATATTTATGGGGTAAATTAGTATCTAATAACATACACCTTGCCGATTCCATCAATGTTCTATTTTTCCTCTCCGACACACCATTTTGCTCTGGACAATATGGTGCAGTCGACTGAAAGCTTATACCAAAACTTTTGAGTAGCTTCTGCACAGCTACCCCTGTATATTCCCCTCCATTATCACTTCTAAATGTTTTTGGATAGACCCCAAAAATATTTTTGACTTCTAGAATGAATTCCTTTAGTTTAATATATACTTCATCTTTAGATTCTAACAAATAAAGTGTGGTATATCTTGAAAAATCATCAGTTAAAGTCAAAAAATATTTATTTTTACCAACAGTAGGGGTTCTCATAGGTCCACATATATCACTATGGATTATATCAAGAACTTTAAACGTCTTACTTTCTGATTTTTTAGGAAAAGATTTCCTCATTAATTTACCTTCAATACAAGTGACACATTGTTTTTTCTGACCACAATCATTTATTTTTATGCCAATAGCTAAATCTTTACTTACTATCATTTTTATATCATCCGGGCTTCTGTGACCTAAACGTCTATGCCATGTATGTATATAATTATTCATTTCCTCACACATTTTTACAATATTTACTTTTTCTGAAAACGTGTTTAATTTATATAAACCATTACAGTATTTTCCTGTGGCTATAATAGAATTATTAATTTCTATATAATTACAATCATCAAACTTTATGTTATAACCAGCTTTTGTAATTTTAGACACCGAAAACAGATTATTGCTTAGCTCAGGTACAAATAAAACATCTTTAAATTTTAAACTTATGCATTTACCTGAAATTTCTGTTTTTACTAAAATATCACCTTTACCTTTGACTTGCATTTCCTGTCCATTTGCAACTATAATTTTATTTAACTTTGAATAGTCCAATTTAATAAATAATTCTGGATTATTTGACCTGTGACTTGTAGCCCCTGAATCAATATACCATTCTAGATTATTTTTACTGTTACCGGAAACATTGAAACAAAAAACTGAGTCAGACAACTCATCACCTTCAACAGTTACTTTGGCATGTTGCTTTCCCTTATTTCTGTCTTTCTTCATGAAAAAACAATCTTTTTTGTAGTGACCTTTTCTATGACAATAATAACATTCTATTTTTTCTTTCATCTTCTTCGAAAACTTTTTATTTGTGTTTAATGCCGTCTCTGTTGAACTGGTATCTTCTTTTCTTTTATACTCATCCATTAGTTTTCCCTTTACATATTCAAGAGTCAATTCATCATCTGGCCCAGCATCTAATGCTGTTACTAATGTGGAATAACTTTCTGGCAATCCACCTAACAATAATGCAGCTACATGGAAATACTTAATAGTCTCACCAACTCCTCGTAGTCTTTCAACTAATTCTAGTATTTCTTTAATGTATTCATGCATTGGTTTATTTTCAAGTCTAGACTGATACAGCTTCCTCAATAAATACAACTTGTTACTTAAATTATTTCTTTCATGTACCTTTTGCAGTTCATTCCACATTTCTTTCGCATTCTTGCATTTATAAATGTGTGCTATTTGATTGTCTTCGATACTTAATGAAATTGTAGATTGTGCTTTTTCATCTTTACGTTTCCATTCAACAGATGGTTCATTTGGTATTGCCTCTTCTACAACAGACCAATTTCCTTCTCGTGTAAGCAACATTTTAATTCTAAATTTCCAATTTTGATAATTGTTGTTGTCTAATCTGGCGAAAGTAAACTTTACACTTTCAGATTCCATTTCTGCTTTTAATTTGCTTTACAAGCCAAGCCGGCACGCCTTATTTTTTAGGTTAGCTTTTATACTTTACTTTGAAATTAACTGAAGCTTATTAAATCTGGCCTGGGCCCATAATCTGTTGTAATATTCGTTTCTTCTATAGTATAAATAAAAGAAATTTATACAGGTTCTTCTATACTTTTATTATATTAGAAGTAAAACTACACAAAATGACTTGAATCTGAAAAGTAACCATTTTTTTTTGACATCATAATCATCCTTGCCAACTTAATTGCTGGGTTACGCTCAGTAATTTTTTACAACAGATTTTGTATAGAAATTTTAAAACTTTGACTTATATTTTGTATTGATTGATGTCTTATACTTTGTTATTTTCAAACTAAAACTATTTAGATGATGTTTCTGTTTGCCAATGAACAAGAGAATTGTTCAGAAAATGGGAAATTTTTGAAATTAAGAAAAAAGAAAGATCGTTTTAGTTCCATAAAAGGTTATTAGTTTTTCAACTAAAAATATTCAGACAATTTAAAACAAAAATGTTCCAGTCTCAACAACTAGGCCACGTAAGGATTCAGATTCCTATATCAAAATGAATCATTTATTGAGATCTCTCTGTGGTAAAGCATTGTCGGTCGAATATAAAATCACCCTGTATTTAATGAGTTATATTTAGATTATGTAAATTCCAAAGATAATAATAATCTTTTTGTATTTACTAAACCTCTAAACAGAACTAAATTTGTTTATTTCAAAGAAGATCTGTGTATATTTTAGGATTTAGCTTTACTTCGTTTATTTTATATGTATGTTTTAATACAATTTCATTGTTGTTCTATTTTATACTGTTCACTCCTTTATTGTATGAGCAGTTTGAAATTGTTGTCACTATCGACTTGGGCTCCCTTGTGGTGGTTATTCCGAAACCCGATTGGAGTGTCCCACATACTTTTTCAAGCTGGATCCATATTAAGCATATTTGCTTTCGAAAGTATACCAGCGGGGCAGTGTCATTCAAACTATTACCAACCATAGAGGCATGTATAGGATGAACCGATTGAGTATCGGTATAATAACAGCTCCTTCTGTAATGTTGATGAGGTGAGTGAGAACTGTATCCCAGACTACTCTAATTTCTCTAATCTCTATTTGTTTCCCCTGTTATATGTGAATTTTATTTTTTTATTTAAGGATAAGGCTGAAACTGTTGAAATTAGGCATAAAAAATGATTTGCATAAAATTAATAAAAAAAAAATGATTTTATAACAAACTTTATTGAGAAAATTAACAAATTTTTATCAAAAATTAGAACGAACATTTTTCCTTCAAATCACGACACCATCACTCAAAAGTATCTTTCTGCTATTCTCCTCATATTTCATCCTCCTTCTCTTCTTCATCCTCCTCTACTTCTTGCTCCTCTTCTTCTTCTTCTTCGTAGTCTTCCGCCGAAGATTCCGTCTCATCACCCAAGTTCGCGCGTTTCTTTTGTTTACCGCCGCCATCCTCACTCGCGTATCTCTGTCGCTTCGTGTTTCTCGAAGATTTCGCATATCTATATATGAAGCTGTACTTTTTCAGTCTGTCGAGCAGCTTCATTTCGACGGCTTCTTTAGCCTGTTTGACGGCTACGTCCATCCTGAGTTTGAGTTTATTGAATTTATCGTTCAGCACAAGGTTATCGTCGATATTTTTCAAGAACGGTTTCAAATTTTCGGCCTTCACCCAAGATCTAGTCACCGCGTCGGAATCGAAAAATGTCACGTGGCAGTGCGTCTGAAAATAATCGTTATCCGTCAATACACAGTGTAACTAACTCCATAGATCCAATACCTTGTGTCGTTTCAAGAATTTTATCAAAATATATTACGAAAAAAAGTCGATTAATCACCCTGTATATGGCCATCAAAATTTACAAATTAAAAAAAAATAAAGCTGTATACTAGTTTACAAATTTCCCACTCTCCATTTTCAGTTGATAAAAAGAATCGCACTCTATTTAAGGTAACTTGAAATTTATTTCGATTTCCACTCCAAATGAAATATTGGAATAAGTAAACAAATCACCCTGTATTCCCTGTATACATGTACGTGACATGAACTAAAAAAATGGTACTTACAACACTAACCTAATGAAAGTAACCAAGAGAAATATTAGACTTACCGGTTCTAAGGAATCTTTCAAGCAAAAATAATTCTCGATTTCCGGATCATCTTCCACCATAGCCGGCCACCATGGATAACCTTCGATTTTCGCCCAGACGATGCTACCCGCGTTATATTTATTAAATATCATCAGCTCCTTTTCTTTATCGTCGATCGATTGTTCCTTGATTTCGCATCTATTATACCTCCCATCTGGATTCATCCAACAATACCATTTGTCAGGTAGATCCAGGGGATCTTTCACGTCGGGCAGGTATCTATACTTATCGCAAGAGTCGCAATACACGTAGAGACCGACGTTTCTGAATTCTTGAAGTAATCTCATTTTCTCGTAGAAGCTCTCGTTCAAAAAATCCATATGTTCCTCCTCTTTCGCATCTTTTCTGTTTAGAACTTCCTTGGAATTGGCGTCGCTACAGTTCATTGGTGGTGATGCATCGAACTTATCTGCAGGAGTCACGATAATCTTCGTATCGTTAGCATCTTTTTCCTCCTTTGGAGCTTGGAGCGATACCGTTGAGTTTTGGTTTTGATAAGTTTGTTTTTTCTTCTCCTTAACCATTTTCAACCAGTTATTGAATTTTGTCACTACCAAATTTTTGTAATACAAATTGGTTTCTTTACTCAAAGTCGACGGCATTTTAAAACTTCTACAATTTTAATATACAAATAACACTTATTAACCGTCTTACTTTCATTCACTTAAAAAAATATTTTTGACAATTGTTGACTTTTGAAATTTAAGCACTTTGAAATGTTTATCTCGTTAACCAATCGAAATCATCAATTGATGATATCTTTACGTATATTTAAGAAAAAAACGATTTTTCGCGTTGTACATCACGAAATAAAACCGCTATAATTACGATGATTTAACTATCTGAAACAAATAAAATGAAAATATGTAGACATATATGTAATACCAACTGTCCATATAGGAGTCTTACCTATATGAGTAATAATAGTATAACCATTGTATAAAGAATATTCTTTAGTGTTAGACAACGTATTATCACAAAAATAATATTTTACAACGTTGCATAGAATATTTTTTGTGTTGAAAGTTAAAATGGCAACATGCTAGTACGCTGTGAAGTTGGCTCCTAGTGATATTAGACAGTTTAGGTTATTGCATATCTGTCTATATATTAAGTTATAACAATAAAAAGGATATTTTTATTCTAATAATACTAAAAACAACAAGTTATAGGTCCGAGATTTTCACTGTATAAATAAATAATTCGGATTACGAAACTAAAAACGAAAATTCATTAGAACAAAAAACTTTTCTGGAAACTGTAACATAAATGGAATAACTTTAAAAGCATATAGAATTATGGACTTGGTTATAAACCGCATAGGTACCGAGTAGTATTCATGATTATGAATATATAAAAACATACATTTGTACATACATACATAACACATATTATGAGCTGTACTGGTAAATGATGAAATATTTGAAAAATTGTCTAAGCTGTATGAAGGAGATACAGAACAATTAAAAGGTAAGGTCACTCAAAAATTTTTCAGCTATATCTATAAGAGAAATGACATTCAATATATCTGTATTCATAAGTGATAATAATAACCACAATGAGAGGCGATGAGTACACATTTAAAAAACTAGAAGATCAAAGCATGATGAAATCTACAAAACGTGACATAAGTGTAAAAGGTATTGGAAACAAACATTTTGATGAATGCTTTCTTCAGAATGTTATAATATTTTCACTGGAACACAAAAGTTAAGTGTCAGACTGGATAATAGAATACATAAAAATGGTTGAAACTAAATTTGATACAAAAGTTCATTAAGTAAGATAGGAAATAATGGAGAATATACGAGTAAACGAATGAAAGAATATACAAAAAATGAGGTACTATTCTTGATTATACTCCAGCAAACTTCCCATAACTTAATGGAAAATTGGATTGAGGGTAAACCTTGGACACTAAGAAATCTAAGTGTATTTGGCTCAGATGCGAGGATTTGGCGAAGATACTCGAAAAGATATCGGCTCTGGAATAAAATTGAAATACATGATATAAAAATAATAACTAGTATATTAAAAGATAATGAAGAAACCAGAAGTCAAAAACAAGATGAAAGTAATGTGAAGAAGAGCCACGATGAGGAAAATGATGTTGAAAACAAAGAACAAATAACAGTAAAGTGAGAAGTGTAAAATAATATTGAGGAGAACAAGGAACAGGAAATAAGGAAATCAAAAAGAAAAATTTCTGACCTATTGTGATTTTCCAACAAAAACAATATTATTTCCTTAAGAAGCTTGAACAATCTTGACAGCACTTTACCTCTTGAGACCCACCGTACTTCACAATGAAGCAGGAATGCTTTTTGCTCACTTCCCATTTGATCACACAGAATAGCAAAAAGTCAGCAAGTTAGCAAGCAACTTCAGTACTTTCATTAAGTTGATGTGAAAAGTTTTTTTTCAAAACTGTAACTGTGAAATTGAGCGATTTTTTTATTTTCTTTTCAGTGAATGAATCTTCAGATTCTATCCTAAAGAGTGCTCTGATCCTTTTTTAGCTAGCTGTCAATATGAATAGGCGATATGATGCAATTGTAGCTTGTCTATTTTGCTCACCACAAATTGATGTTTTCATTAGTGAGTGTGACTTTAAGAATAAGTTCGAATAAGAGGTGAGAATGCTTATCATTTGAACTGAACTTGAATGTTACAATCATACATAATTTCGAATTGTATAGGTGTGAAGAAATGGAAAATGGAACCGAAGATACCTACAATATTAAACTCAAACCTGAATGGATGCAATTATGGAAAGAACGTTTGATTGGATTGCACAGTAACAAATTGAGAAGTTTCAAAGAAGCATTAAGGAAATGATTGGCAATATTGAAAATTCCACATCAGATAATACTTTCGAATGGCTAATGAAGATGCTTATAGAATACAAAATGGGGAAAGTGAATTGAATAATAGAGGTAATTATTTAATTACAATAAATATATGTAAAAACTTATGATGTACATATTGATTGGTTGATTGTACAATGAATCGTCACTGAGGACATACACACAGCTGCCCAAAATTTGTTAAATGGACAATTGACAAAAGTAAAAGTCCTTTAAAGATACTAGAAGAATATTCACATTGAGAAATCCAAGACATGTACTACTATTACCACACTCACTTTTACACTGTCTGACACCTGTTTCAATGTTCTCCATTAGTCTCTATGTGTTTTGTACATAACAAAAAAATATTACCGAGTATAATTTGATTCAAGATCATCCGTTGATTGAATTAGTAAACTCACTCTCTACTCAATAACAACATTCTGTAGGCTAATGTAAAAGGCTTTTCTTGTTTGAATTTCCCGCCTCCCAACTGAAACGGCAACACTGCAAATGTCAATAGGCAGTGTTGTTTTATTACTATTATTACTATATCTATACAAGAAAAAATTACTAACAATAATTTATTCAATCTGCTTAAGTTATTTAAACAACTTTTTTTATTAACAGCAAGGACACGGAGGTAAACGTATCAATAGTTTTGGAGCTCAACGAGGTTTGAAATTTTTATAAAAAAATTCATGTATATCTTATATGAATGAATAATCTACATACCTTCAATTTCAAATACATATATAAACATTTTTCTTCAAAACAATTAAAAAACACAATTAAGATTTTTATTTCACCAAAGGGTTTGTGATAACCTTTTCAGAATGTAAATAAATGATTCTGTTAATGTAAAACGGTCGGTTAAACTTACATTCTGGTCCACATTTCTTAGAAGCACATTTTAAGCATTCTCCAAAGCAACCATGGCATCTTAAATTCAAGCAGTTACAAAGACCCATTTTTGATTTATTTTCATAAGATGTTGACGGCAATATCGTTATTTTTCTTCAATTTGTACACTACTGTCTCTGAATGGTAATAGGCTTGCGGAACCATATCGAAATGGTTTTCTTCATTTATTTCAATCGGTATCTTATACAGATTCGATGTCGGTAGACTTGCGGAATCAAGTCGCCATGATCTTTCTCTATTTATATCAGTTTGTGGAGAATTTTGACTGGATGCTGTAGGTCTGAAGGATTTAAATCGGATTAATGTTTTTCTTGAAAGCATCTTGTAAGATTTTTCAGTTTGTGGTTTTGTTGTAAGTGAATATACATATATTTTCGAGATCAAATCTTACTTCTTTTTTGGAGGGCTAACGTTTTCATTCAGTGCTCTGACTCCACTGGATATTGACGGTATTGCGGAATTATACTGATACGTCTTAACTAGACATGATTTTTTCCTTGGAGGTTTATCGTTATTTTCCTAAATAAAAATATTTTCAAGAACAAGAAACTAATTTTGATGAAAAAGTTTATGAAAATATATAAGCTAAGCAAAATGGCTGCCTTTGTTTACTAAATACTAAAAAAGCATTTTGAATAGATTTGTTGGAGTGAAATATTTTTGAGTGTTTAGATATTGTTCAAGTGATATATTAGTCTTAGTTTCAATTTTTAGTAAAGCTTTTTATATTTCCCCATTCCAGTCATATGGTTAAATTAGTTACTTACAAAACTCTACAGAATAGGATACTAGAATAATATATATTTTGACTTATAATATTATTATGAGGAAAGCAGTAGTCAAAAACAATTTGAAAGTAATGTGAAGAAGAGCCATGATTAGGAAAATGATGCTGAAAACAAAAAACAAGAAACAGAAAAGTCAAAAGTGTAAAATGAAGAAAGAAAGAACAAGAAATAAGGAAATAAAGAAGATAAAATTATGCCCCATCGCGTAATTTTACAACAAAAACAATCATATTTCATGAACAAGCCCAAACAATCTTGACAGCACTTTCACTCATTTCATCGCACAGAATGGCAAAAAGTCGGTATTGCTTAGGCTGCGACTTAATGAAATTTACAATCTTCACTGTATTATCAACCGCCGCTGGCTAAATTCTTTTTCTGTTCAAGGTCAAATGCCTTTAAATTTATTGTTATGCTGCAGTTTTTATTATTTTTGAGTTTTTAGGGAAAAATACATCAGATAGTCACGTATTTTTATCATATTACTACATCACAATCGTTGTGAAGAAGTGATTCATGAGTAAAAATGCAAATAAAATTTGAAAACATTATTTTTTTGGCCAGCTTATATAATATCAACAAAATACTTTATCAAAATAAAAAACATACAATATTATCACCTTTGCATAAAAAAGTACCAACTCAATACTCAACGAAAAGTATGTATATCAATCAGTTGTTCTACAGTTTACAGACTAGGTACCTAATCATTATAATCACCTAATTATAAAATAATCTTTCTTGCTTTCTGAGTGGCAAATTTATCAATAATTTCCTTAAAACCTATTTTTTCACAGATTTCGAATTTAATTTGAAGAGAGATTTTCTTTGAAGAACCACTCTATTTTTCAGAATACTCATATTTTCTCTTGGCCTTCATCAGTGTATCAAAATCAGAACTTCTGAGATTTCCTGCAAAGTTTCTAATTTTGTTGGAACCTTGATACCAATAACATTATAAGAACATTTTTCTTGTTGGTTACAAGAGTTATTCATACTTTCAGAAGCAGAAGAAGAAGTTTCAGGTGAGTGAAATAATTAAATTTCTAAAAATTTGGATGAATCGAATCTTTCAGACTGATGTAAACTACAAAATCTGCAATAAGTATGCATTAACAACATTTTTCCAACAGACAATAAATACCTTTCAGATGTTGAACCTAAACACTGCCAAGAAGTACCCGGCTTATTAACCCCAAATTTAACATAACTTTTTGCCCGAAAACAAAATTATTTTCTTGGTCTTGAAATTATTTTTGTTTAGATTAATTGTGGAAAATATTGCCCATTAACCAAATTTAGTGAGAACTGAAGCCAGATCATAATGATTTTAATTATATTACGATTTATAAATAAATATTTGACAACATTGAGGTTTACTGTTAAACCACAAGTTTACAAAAATCGTGTAAAAATGAGACTGCAACTGAAATAAATGAAGAAAAACCATTTCGATTCGAAGCTACCAGTCTAACAACATTCATAGAGAAAAGACTATTGTGCAGATTGGGAAATACAACGATAACCTTCAACTAGGAACATAAATCCAATTTAATACCGTATTATGTCTAGTTAAGATTCCTCGGTATAATTCCGCAATCCCGCTATTATCCAGAGGAGTCAGAGAACTGCATTAAAACGTTAGCCCTCCATATCCACACCCACTTACAACAAAACCACAAACTGAAAATCTTACAAGATGCTTTCAAGAAAAAGATTAATCCGATTTAAATCCGTCAGACCTACAGCATCCAGTCAAAATTATCCACAAACTGATATAAATGAATGATGAATCAGTATAAGTCACAGATTGAAGTAAATGAAAAAAACCATTTCGATGTGGTTCCGCAAGTAGTGTACAAATTGAAGAAAAATAACGATATTCTTCCACGAAGAACATCAATCCCGTTTGATGCAGCAATGCCGTCAACATCTTATGAAAATAAATCAGAAATGGATCTTTGTAACTGCTTGAATTTAAGATGCCATGGTTGCTTTGGAGAATGCTTAAAATGTGCTTCTAAGAAATGTGGACCAGAATGTAAGTTTAACCGACCGTTTTACATTAACAGAATCATTTATTTACATTCTGAAAAGGTTATCACAAACCCTTTGTTGAAATAAAAATCTTAATTGTGTTTTCTAATTGTTTTGAAGAAAAATGTTTATATATGTGTTTGAAATTGAAGGTATGTAGATTATTCATTCATATAAGATATACATGAATTTTTTTATAAAAATTTCAAATCTTGTTGAGCTCCAAAACTATTGATACGTTTACCTCCGTGGCATTGCTGTTCTTCACGCGAGAGGTCTTTTTTGACAGTTAGTTAATTCAGATTTAATCAATATATTTAATGTTTATAAAAAAAGTTGTTTAAATAACTTAAGCAGTTTGAATAAATTATTGTTAGCAATTTTTTGGTGTATAGATATAGTAATAAAGCAACACTGTATTTTGACATGTACAGTGTTGCCGTTTCAGTTGGCAGGTGGGAAAATCAAAAAGTGATGGAGTCATCGATCTGGCTTTTTAATTACTATTTGGGAAGAGGTGATTCATTCATTAGTATTAGATATTGCCAACGTCTTAAAAGCATTTAGCTTGTGTAAATCATATTCGTGCATATTTATTGAATATTCTGTATTTTACAACAATGCATGAAAGAGACGCTTCATCTAAATTTTCCTAAATTGAATTATTACAATCATCCGAAACTGTAAGTGCTTCCAAGAGTGAGACTCTCTTATAACCAATAAGAAAAATGTTCTAATAATGTCACTGATATTGAGGTTCCAATAAAAAATACAAACAGGAAACAAACATGAATACATGGACCTATTGGGTACTTCAATTTGCAAGGACAAGGAAAAACTAATTTACAAAAAAAATGCCTTGAATTTATTCATGAAAGTGGGGACAGATAAAATTCAAATTCTTTAAAAACATTTTTTAAACATCTCATCATCTAAGAAAAGCTTTTTATATTTCCCGATCCTATCGTATTGTTTAATTAGTTAGTAATGTTGTTCGACTTGGAAATGATGAAGGAGTTAGAGCGGAAACAAAAATTAAAACAATACATATTTTCTACGAAAAGGATTTTAGTGATCTCAAATATTTGAGTTTATCTACTCGAAAGTAGTTTTTTCATAACTACGGGGTTTTATATAAAATCATATGATTTGTTGGGATTTATTTAAGAGATACCAAGATTCAAATTGTCCACAGTATCCAGTAAAAGATGAGTAATTATTGAACTTACCACTGAATTTGGAAGTTGTTCTAATTCAATCTGAGTAATAGTAGTCTTTCTTTCAAGAAATAGTCCAAATGGATTAAAGTACATATTTTGTTCAATGCCAGAATGAGTTTACTAATTCAATCAACTGACTATCTTAAATGAAATTATACTCGGTAATATTTTTTTGTTTTGTACAAAACAATAGAGACTAACGGAGAACATCGAAACAGGCGTCAGACAGTGTAATAGTAAGTGTGGTAATAGTAGTACATGTCTTGGATTTCTCAATGTGAATATTCTTCTTATCTTCATAGTATCTTTTAAGGACTTTTACTTTTGTAATATGTTCAATCAACAAATTTTCGTCAGCTGTCTGAATGACCTCAGTTTCGATTCATTGTACAATCAACCAATCAACATGTATACCATAAGTTTTTACATATATTTATTGTATTTATATATTTACCTCTATTATTCGATTCACTTTCCCCATTTTGTTTTCTATTAGCATCTTCATTAGCCATTCGAAGTATTATCTGATGTGGAGTTGTCAGTATTGGTATTGCCATTTGTTTTCTTAATGCTCCTTTTACACTTGTCAATTTGTCACAGTGCAATCCAATCAAACGAAGACTACGAATAAGAAGTAGAGGAGTATGAAGAAGAGAAGGAGGTCGAAGTATATGGAGAATAGCAGAAAGATACTTTTGAATGGCGGTGTCGTGATTTTTAAAAAATTTTCTATTGGAATTCAAATTTCCGTTCTAATTTTTGATAAAAATTTGTAATTTTCTCAATAAAGTTTGTTAAAAAATCCTATTTTCCCATTAGTTTTATGCAAATCATTATGCCAAATTTTATCATTTTCATGCCTTTTCCTTAAATTTCAAAGAAAAATTCAATTATATTGTCTTAAAGCGTTGACCGCAGAGCCAAACATGTTTATGCCCCTTTCCGTCAATTTGATGCCCAATTCCATTTGGCACAAAAATTTCATAAATATGACTAAACTCATTGTTCAACTGTCAAGCCGAGAATGTTTCTTATGTCCAAGTCAATCAATTTTATTTATTTTTCAATAAATTCCAATAAAACAACTTGAAAATAGCAATTTTTTTCGCGTAATTTCGATGCACAAATCAAAGAATTTCAACATTTAGGGTAGAATATTGTTGCGTATCATAAAAAGAATAGATAGAAAATTTTTGGAGACTCTCAAAAACAGCAGTGAGCGAAGAATTATTTAAACTAAAAAAATTTGGTTGTTGTATTATACTTGTATTTTCTAAAATTAATATTCATCATAATAGAAGGGTGATAGTAAATTAACGAAATTTCGACTGGGAAAATGTAAAAACCAACCTGGAAAAATCGAGAGGAGACTAGTACTTGATTTTTAATTTTTACTGGACACCCTATTTCAAGAAAAGTTGTAGATGTAACGTATAAAAGAATTTTCTGTATCTGAGTTGAGAAGCTATGTGCACATCCATGTACTCCGCTTGGAGTTGAAGGTAAAGTTATTCCAAGTGTCTCAGACAGAACTAAGACACTGAATGAAAACTTTTACGAGAGACTAGAGAGCAGGAAAGCACATTCATTACTTCCTCTACCTTCAGTTGAACTATCAAGAGCTTCTAGAAGAGCGGGGAGTGCAGGAAGTTGTTTCATTAAGGTCAACACAGCTTGGAGCATTTCTATACACCTTGTTTTAGACAGTGACTTTGAACTATATTTACCTGGTTCAATTCAATCGGAGATATAGACAGTTGCTGTATACTACAAGAAGTTAAATCTTGGAAATTCTGGTATGGACTTTCTTAACTATTCCACTTTTCGATTCGATTTACTTCGGCGCAAATTCTGAAGCTAGATATACTGTGAAATTCCCTTGGCCGAAACAACTCCCAATTGCATCTATAATTTCATCTTCTATATAATACGTTTTGGACACAACATGAAACCACCATTTAATAATTGGAATAAGCTTAATTGAGGTGCAATCTGCGAAACGGTTTTTGTTGGCAAAAATCTTGAAGAAACCTATGAATATTTAGCGTCAGTGTGTGAAGTAACTTTTCTTAATTTCAAAACTTTCCCATTTTCTGAAAAATTCTACTATTCAATGGCAAATAGAAACATCATCTAAATAGTTTTAGTTTGAAAATAAAAAGGTATAAGACATCAATCAATCCAAAATATAAGTCAAATTCACTTTATTTACAATCCAAATTACAAATTTAATGATATGAATATTCACTATCTATGGAAATTTAAATACCCGGATCTCATCGACGGTTATTGAACAAAGTCATAGAACATTCTAATCCTGGAGCTTTTGGCGAACATTATCTAATCAAAGTGTATTTCGAACTAGAGTTTCCATAGATAATCCAATTGTATTATCCTAATTTCTCAAAATCTGGTTGCAAATGTGAAGAATCAGAGATCAATGTCCAATTTGGCGAAGATTCAATTGAACTACTCATATTATTGCTTGTTATACTAATAGATGGAGTATTGTAAATATTCTCAGTAGTTCTAGAATCACTAATTTCATTTATTATTTATTCTGCTATTTTTTTTCTGTATCCGTATATTCTACTTGATCGCGATTGGTTTTTTCTATCAGATCACCAGATGCAACATTTTCCTACAGACAAATTTAGAAATTATTATATTAAAAATTGGTATTTTCATCTTACCTCTTCATTCACAAAGTTATCCTCAAATCCACTTGATGAAGGACTGGCTTTTCCACTACATTCACTTTGTGATTGCTCTTCTAATAGACTTTCCGTGGTTAAAATGGTCTTTGGAGCTGTACGCTACAGCAGAACATTGTAAAATAAAGTGTTACGAGAAATCTGCTAATTTGAAGAAGACTACACTGTTCATATTCCGAGCTGATCTACTCGAGGTTACTGGAATCGGAAATAAGTGAAATTGCCAGTTTAAATCTGGAGGAAGCCTGATGTGAGAAGTATTTTTCGAAGTCCACGAACTAGTGATCAGTGGCGGAAGGCTGCAAATTTTTTTTAGATACATTCTAACAATACTTGTATAAAAAAAGGGCAGAATACATTTGTACAAACTAGAATTATCGAAATTCAATTAGTTTATCTGAATTACAAAATATTTTCTGTAGCTAAGGTGAATAATAAGTTTATATTGTATTGATTGTAACGGACATTTTTGAGGATAATTTGGTTTTTCCTTTGCTGTAAAAACGAGATATTTTTTTATATAGCATATTTGTTTTCTGAGTAGAAAAGTACAGGATTAAGTTTTAATAAACGAAAGACAAAGAGTTATTTTCTTCTATTTTTTTTCAAATTTTATATATTTTGCGTAGAATCAATCATGACAACGTTAAGTTGTGTAGGTAGAATTGGTCACAACATTAAGTATGCAAAACTCAAAGTTATAAAAGTTTTACATTTGTTTTTCTAAAGAATGCGAACCGTGGAGAACTCGTTAGGCGCTACATGCTTTTCCGTGGTTCAATAGGCAGGAAGTGAAGAAATTAATAGAAAACTACAAACCACTCAAAGCGAAGACAACGAATATTGAGGTGAAAATTGTACTGAAAAGCGAAGAACCGATTTATTAGCGACCAAGAAGACTATCGGCATTCGAAAAAGAAGAAGTAGATAGACAGATAGAGGAATGGTTAAAAGATGTAATAATCAAACCGAGTTTTTCGGATTTCGCTAGTCCTATTGGACTAGTGAGAAAAAAGGATGGCCGAACCGAGGTACACAAATGGTAATAAAAAGGATATTGACTACAGAAGACTATGAAGATTTTTATTTAGAGCATGATATATTGTATAAATACGATAATGGATTAAAATTACTTGTCATTCCAAACAACATGAACAACAAAGAACAAAAAATAATAATAAAAGTCCACGAGACAGGAAATTTTTGAAAGAAACAAACAGAGAATTAGTAAACAAGGAATTTTACATACCAAGACTAAAATACAAAATAGAAACGATTAAAAATAACTGTATACCTTGTAAATTATAGAATAAAAAAGATCCGCTAGAGAGGTATCACGTCGACCAATTAGGACCAATGAAATCAACAAAAAAAATGTACATTTTTGTGGTAGTTGATGACTTTTCCAAATTTGTGTGGCTTTACCCAACAAAATAAACCACGACGAAAGAAGTGACATGTTGTCTTGAAAAATAGCGTAAAATATATCACCTCGTCCTGTAGGAAAGAAAGAAGGGATGTTTCATCCTAAAATCAACCACGACGAAAGAAGTGATATGTTGTCTTAGCATAAAATATTTGGAAGCCCGTCAAGGATAATATCGGACAGAGGATCCGCGTTCCGTTCTGAAAAATTCGAATCATATTGTCGAGAAGAAAATATTAAACATGTGTTAACAATTTGTGAAGTCCCACGAGGTAATGGAGAAGTGGAAAAGGCAAATAGGACCCTTATACGAGTCTTAACAAAACTTAGCGGCCGCAAGTTGAACTAAATAAAAATTCTATTTGTGTTTAATTTCTATACACACTAGCGCCTCCCGCTATCCAAACGCCAAATTAAACACGATTTTATAGACACTATCTATCTCTGTCGACCAATCGCCAAGCTAAAACACTATTCTATGGACACTAGCGCCTCCTGCCGGTCAAACGCCAAATTAAACACGATTCCATAGACAGTAGCGCCCCCTCTTGAGACCCACCGTACTTCACAATGAAGCAGGAATGCTTTTTGCTCATTTCCCATTTGATCACACAGAATAGCGAAAAGTCAGCAAGTTAGCAAGCAACTTCAGTACTTTCATTAAGTTGATGTGAAAAGTTTTTTTTCAAAACTGTAACTGTGAAATTGAGCGATTTTTTTATTTTCTTTTCAGTGAATGAAACTTCAGATTCTACCCTAGAGAGTGTTCTGATCCTTTTTTTAGCTAGCCGTCAATATGAATAGGCGATATGATGCAATTGTAGCTTGTCTATTTTGCTCACCACAAATTGATGTTTTCATTAGTGAGTGTGACTTTAAGAATAAGTTCGAATAAGAGGTGAGAATGCTTATCATTTGAACTGAACTTGAATGTTACAATCATACATAATTTCGAATTGTATAGGTGTGAAGAAATGGAAAATGGAACCGAAGATACCTACAATATTGAACTCAAACCTGAATGGATGCAATTATGGAAAGAACGTTTGATTGGATTGCACAGTAACAAATTGAGAAGTTTCAAAGAAGCATTAAGGAAATGATTGGCAATATTGAAAATTCCACATCAGATAATACTTTCGAATGGCTAATGAAGATGCTTATAGAATACAAAATGGAGAAAGTGAATTGAATAATAGAGGTAATTATTTAATTACAATAAATATATGTAAAAACTTATGATATACATATTGATTGGTTGATTGTACAATGAATCGACACTGAGGACATACACACAGCTGCCCAAAATTTGTTAAATGAACAATTCACAAAAGTAAAAGTCCTTAAAAGATACTAGAAGAATATTCACATTGAGAAATCCAAGACATGTACTACTATTACCACACTCACTTTTACACTGTCTGACACCTGTTTCAATGTTCTCCATTAGTCTCTATGTGTTTTGTACAAAACAAAAAAATATTACCATCCGCAAAGTCCAAAAGTCAAATTAAACATGATTCTATAGACATATAAATCTATTTCAACAAATCGCCAAACTAAAATACGATTCTATAGTTACTAGCGCCCCCTACCGGCCAGACGCCAAATTAAGCACAGTTCCATAAACAAAAGCGCCTCTCGCTAGCAAAACGCAAAATTAAATACGATTCTGTAGACATCAGTGACCTCTGCCGGCCAGACGCCAAACTAAACAAGATTCCATAGACACTAGTGCCTCCCACTAGTCAAAAGTCAAATTAAACACGATTCTATAGACATATAAATCTATTTCAACAAATCGCCAAACTAAAATACGATTCTATAGTTACTAGCGCCCCCTACCGGCCAGACGCCAAATTAAGCACGGTTCCATAAACAAAAGCGCCTCTCGCTAGCAAAACGCCAAATTAAATACGATTCTGTAGACACCAGCGACCTGTGCCGGCTAAACGCCAAACTAAACAAGATTCCATAGACACTAGCGCCTCCCGCTAGCCAAACGTCAAATTAAACACGTTTCTATTGACCGATCGCCAAACTAACCAAACACGAACTTACGCCATCTGGCGAGGAATAGTCAAACTGGAAGTACCTAGCGGCTGCAAGTTGATCTTGATAAAAATACTATTTGTGTTCGATTTCTATACACACCAGCTCCTCCTGTCGGTCAGACGCCAAACTAGACCCGATTCTATAGACACTAGCGCCCTCTGCCGGCCGGACGTCAAACTAAACACGATTCTATACACACTGCCGCCCTCTGCCGTCCAAACGATAAACTAAAACACGAACTAGCGCCATCTAGTGAGGAATAGTCGAACTGAAAGTACTTAGCGGCCGCAAGTTAAACTAAATAAAAATTCTCTTTGTGTTCAATTTCTATACACACTAGCGCCCCCGCCAATTAGACACCAAACTAAATACGGTTCCATAGACGCCAAACTAAACAAGGTTCCATAGACACAAGCGCCTCCTGCCGGTCAAACGCCAAATTAAATACGATTCCATAGACAGTAGAGCCCCTGCCGGCCAGACGCCAAACTAAACACGGTTCCATAGACACTAGCGCACCCTGCTGGCCAGATGCCTAATTAAATTCAATTCTATAGACACTAGCGCCTCCCGCCAGCCAGATATTGTCATTCGTTTTCTTAATGCTTATTTGACACTTCACAATTTGTCACTATGCAATCCAATCAACCGTTTATTCTATAATTATATCCATTCAGATTTGAGATCATTATTGAAGGTATCTACGACTCCATTTTCCAATTCTTCTTCATACTTATACAATTCGAAATTATGTATGATTGTACCATTCAAGTCCAGAAAGAAATCATGCTCATATACGTTTCAAACGATAAGCATTCTTACTTCTTTTCAGCATCATTTTCCTCATCATGGCTCTTCACATTACTACAAATATATAATAATAATAATTTGTTCGTGAGCTAAGTGATTTTTAAAATATTTATTTTGCCAATCTATTACGAGATTTAAGTATATTAAATAAATCATTAAAATTTAGAAGAAATTCATCTGTAGTACCTGCATTATGGAAATATGTATTAATATCTGTTCTCGATAAATAAAGAGGAACAGCTGCTCAATAACCATCACAAAAAGCCGTTACATTGTTTCCACCTTTACACTGATAAATTTCGCAAATCATGCAACTTGGAATTTCGTCGAAATGGTCCAATTACAACTCTGGTTAGCAAAAAGATATCGAAAAAAATTATATATCTTTAGAAAATCTACACTCTAGCGATGTTTATAAAAAACAAAAGCTTCCTACCACCTTTACTTTTTTTTAAACGCATGAATTTTTGTAATAATATGAATATTTAAGATATAATACATACTGTGAAAGTTATGAAGTTATAACTTCTTGCATGAGTTAAAATAAGAAGAGACATGAAAATCAGGAAAATGAAGAAAATAAAGTGAATTATTGAAGAAATGAGTCGCTTTAGAAAATATCTTGTTTAACAATTCAACAATTTTCTAAGTAAAATTGGGTTGGATGTCAGTAATTTACAAAAAGTTTTTGTCATAATAGTACAGCAAGTCAGCAATGTAAAAAATGAGATCAGGATTTGTTATGACAGCTATATATGATAAGGAATCAATCCGATGAGTTTTAAACATGAAAAAAAAAGGATTATGATAGAGTGGAGTGATAAACTCCATTTTAATAATGAAAATGATGAATTTTGATCTTCTGCTTTAGAAGATAATCTATAAAAAATACATACATAAAAAATAGATACCTTCCATAGGATAGTTGTAAGCCTACATTTTGATGTTTAGGACTTGTTTTGAAAAGAATACTGTTCCCTTTTCGTTCTCTCAACGTTTTTGCTTCCATTAGAATTACTTGATAACAATATACTTTCAACTGGTTGTTGAGAAGCTAAAAAAATAAAACAAAAGTGTGTGGGTATGTATCAGTAGAAATGGCATTACCTCACCCAATTCAAACAAACATGTTTCTTCAATAATCAACAACTCTAAAATACCTTTGACATGGAGTGCAATAAACCATTAAGTTGCATTACAATGTATTCGCTAAGCTAAATTTACACTCAACCAAGTCATATGCATACAGGACTTTTCAGGAAAATTCTTCATTACTCATTCAGTTTCATTGGCAGATATAGTGTTGAATTTGTACAAAGTGATGAAATGGTAAGTGACTTGAAAGTTCTTATTTAAAAACTGGTAAGACAATAATTTGAAATAATGATGGAAACATGACATTGCTAAATTTATTTTTTTCAGACTAGTTTGAGATTTTCAAAGGAAGTCACCTAAAATACTTAACAAAATATATAATTTAATATCAAATATTGATGAGCAACTACTAATTATTTTGATTATGAGTAAATTTATTAGAAAAATATTGATATTTAGACAAATATCAACACACTGGCAACATTTTTCATCAATTCATTGTAAACTACAAGTAACTCATTCTTCACAATTGGGGTGGAGTCTCTTTAAATCAAACCAATCAAAAATTACTCAATATTTTATTTTCTACCTCAGAAATATGAATAAAACAAGTAAGATGTGTTAGAACAATAGGAGGATCTTTTCTATCATTTATTTATTGTGCAGAAATACCACAGTTCATTTGAATGATCTTTATCTTGCAATTCCATAAGGTAGGTACTCCAAAACTACTAAAGGTCCCCATGTGAATTCATCCAAACGCTCCTATTATATCAATCATTATATACAGGTAAATATTTAAAAAAAAAAATGTGTTGTTGGGGATTGTTTTATCAAATTTCCAAAAATATTTCCTAAATGATAGAATCACTGCAAAAATCTTCAAAGCCGGGTAGATGCTGTTCTCTTGTTGCTACTTCAATAATCTAATTCTTTTTTTGTAACTTGACATTCACAGACGTTACACTACAAATTTCCAGGCCCAGTTCAGATCAAGCTACCATAGCGAAATTAGTAAATATGTTAGAGTACATACAATTCTTTTTTATTAGAGGCCATTTTGGTAAATGAGAAATCACGCTGCTTTACCTAAAAATAAATTATTTGTAAACTACTTCCAGTATTGGTGTAGTGCTTATACTTGTTATTAAAAAAGATATTCAAACACTTGCCAACACCTTAAAAGCATATTCATCAACATGAAACATTGTGTTGTATACGTGAGTATTTTTATCAAATTACTTAGTTAAAGGTGTAGAAAATGTGAAAAATAATTGTACATACCTACTATAAGAATCAAAATTTTAAAAATTTATACATTTTCAGTCAAAATTTACTTCATTACATAAACTACATTCACTTAATCTTCACGTATAAAACTTAAACAAAACTTAAGTTTTCCAACTAGATACCAATTCCGTTTCTAACATTATAATGAATTCCGAAGTTCCTTTGTTTGAAACTTTGGTTTACTTTGACCTTGGACGTATAAAAAACATTAACCCAGCTGGCATGTTGCAATATAACTGAAGCCAACTTACAGTAAACCTCAATGTTGTCAAATTTTACAAATTATTTGTTTATTATCTGGATGCATGTTACGTTTCAAATATATTTATTTATACATCGTAATATTATTAAAAACCAATAAGAATGTGGCTCTAGTTCTCACTAAATTTGGTTAATGGACAATATTTCCCACAATTGATCTAAACAAAGATCAAGAAAATAATTTTGGCGAGAATGTTTATGAAAAAATATAAGCTAGGCAACATTGCTACGTAACTGTATTCATTTATGTTTTTGTTTTATCTAGCATAGAATGTTTGAAAGAAATAATATCAAATACTAGTTTTATTTGAATACAAATTTACTATAGACATGTACCAACAAATCTTCGAGACAAACATATAGGTTTTTAATGAGGATATGCTTATTTATTATAATTATTAGTCAATTTAAGTCAAAAACAAGATGAAAGTAATGTGAAAACAAAAAACAAAGGCTAATAGATTAGCCTGGCCAGCAACTTCAGTACTTTCATCAAGTTGAAGTGAAAAGTTTGTTTTATTTAAACTGTAATAGTGAATTTGACCGATTTTTTTTTGCTTCCTTCTCAGTGAATGAAACTTCAGATTCTAACCTACAGAGTGTTCTGTTCCTTTTTTAGCTATCAATATGAATAGGCGATAAGATGCAAATGTAGCTTGTCTATTTTTCTCACCAGAAATTGATGTTTTCGTTATTGAGTTTGACTTTAAGAATTCTTTTTCTTTGTACTGAAAGAAATACATATGTTTTTTTTTGTGAAAAGTCTTTACAGTTTTGAAGGTTTCATACTCTCATCAGCAAATACTTCGAAACATAAAACACACTGAAGTAGCAGGTTGTCATCTGTGCCAGTAACCACAAAAACCATATTTCAAATAATCAGCAATGTACTTTGGTTCGGTTTTGCCTTCTTAGGGACTTCTTTTAAAAATTCTAAACTAGCCTAATAAAAGTAAGTTTTGCATTGAGATGTTTATTATTATAAATTATTAATAAATGATGCGGTTCTCTTGTTGCTACTTCAATAATCTAATTCTTTTTTTGTAACTTGACATTCACAGACGTTACACTACAAATTTCCAGGCCCAGTTCAGATCAAGCTACCATAGCAAAATTAGTAAATATGTTACGAGTACATACAATTCTTTTTTATTAGAGGCCATTTTGGTAAATGAGAAATCACGCTCCTTTACCTAAAAATAAATTATTTGTAAACTACTTCCAGTATTGGTGTAGTGCTTATACTTGTTATTAAAAAAGATATTCAAACACTTGCCAACACCTTAAAAGCATATTCATCAACATGAAACATTGTGTTGTATACGTGAGTATTTTTATCAAATTACTTAGTTAAAGGTGTAGAAAATGTGAAAAATAATTGTACATACCTACTATAAGAATCAAAATTTTAAAAATTTATACATTTTCAGTCAAAATTTACTTCATTACATAAACTACATTCACTTAATCTTCACGTATAAAACTTAAACATAAGTAAGTTTTCCAACTAGATACCAATTCCGTTTCTAACATTATAATGAATTCCGAAGTTCCTTTGTTTGAAACTTTGGTTTACTTTGACCTTGGACGTATAAAAAACATTAGCCCAGCTGGCATGTTTGAATATAACTGAAGCCAACTTACAGTAAACCTCAATGTTGTCAAATTTTACAAATTATTTGTTTATTATCTGGATGCATGTTACGTTTCAAAAATATTTATTTATACATCGTAATATTATTAAAAACCAATAAGAATGTGGCTCTAGTTCTCACTAAATTTGGTTAATGGACAATATTTCCCACAATTGATCTAAACAAAGATCAAGAACATCGTAATATTATTAAAAACCAATAAGAATGTAAAGATGAAAAAGCACAAGCTACAATTTCATTAAGTATCGAAGACAATCAGATAGCACACATTTATAAATGCAAGAATGCGAAAGAAATGTGGAATGAACTGCAAAAGGTACATGAAAGAAATAATTTAAGTAACAAGTTGTATTTATTGAGGAAGCTGTATCAGTCTAGACTTGAAAATAAACCAATGCATGAATACATTAAAGAAATACTAGAATTAGTTGAAAGACGACGAGGAGTTGGTGAGACTATTAAGGATTTCCATGTAGCTGCATTATTGTTAGATGGATTGCCAGAAAGTTATTCCACATTAGTAACAGCATTAGATGCTGGGCCAGATGATGAATTGACTCTTGAATATGTAAAGGGAAAACTAATGGATGAGTATAAAAGAAAAGAAGATACCAGTTCAACAGAGACGGCATTAAACACAAATAAAAAGTTTTCGAAGAAGATGAAAGAAAAAATAGAATGTTATTATTGTCATAGAAAAGGTCACTACAAAAAAGATTGTTTTTTCATGAAGAAAGACAGAAATAAGGGAAAGCAACATGCCAAAGTAACTGTTGAAGGTGATGAGTTGTCTGACTCAGTTTTTTGTTTCAATGTTTCCGGTAACAGTAAAAATAATCTAGAATGGTATATTGATTCAGGGGCTACAAGTCACAGGTCAAATAATCCAGAATTATTTATTAAATTGGACTATTCAAAGTTAAATAAAATTATAGTTGCAAATGGACAGGAAATGCAAGTCAAAGGTAAAGGTGATATTTTAGTAAAAACAGAAATTTCAGGTAAATGCATAAGTTTAAAATTTAAAGATGTTTTATTTGTACCTGAGCTAAGCAATAATCTGTTTTCGGTGTCTAAAATTACAAAAGCTGGTTATAACATAAAGTTTGATGATTGTAATTATATAGAAATTAATAATTCTATTATAGCCACAGGAAAATACTGTAATGGTTTATATAAATTAAACAAGTTTTCAGAAAAAGTAAATATTGTAAAAACGTGTGAGGAAATGAATAATTATATACATACATGGCACAGACGTTTAGGTCACAGAAGCCCGGATGATATAAAAATGATAGTAAGTAAAGATTTAGCTATTGGCATAAAAATAAATGATTGTGGTCAGAAAAAACAATGTGTAAATTAATGAGGAAATCTTTTCCTAAAAAATCAGATAAAAAGAAATATTTTTTGACTTTAACCGATGATTTTTCAAGATATACCACACTTTATTTGTTAGAATCTAAAGATGAAGTATATATTAAACTAAAGGAATTCATTCTAGAAGTCAAAAATATTTTTGGGGTCTATCCAAAAACATTTAGAAGTGATAATGGATGGGAATATACAGGGGTAGCTGTGCAGAAGCTACTCAAAAGTTTTGGTATAAGCTTTCAGTCGACTGCACCATATTGTCCAGAGCAAAATGGTGTGTCGGAGAGGAAAAATAGAACATTGATGGAATCGGCAAGGTGTATGTTATTAGATGCTAATTTACCCCATAAATATTGGGGGGAAGCAGTAACAACTGCTAACTACATTTCTAATAGACTACATACTAAAAGTAAAGAAAAGACACCTTATGAGTTATGGGTCGGAAAGAAACCTGATTTATCATATTTCATTACATTTGGTTCTCAGGCTTTTGTTTACATTCCAAAAGAAAGAAGATCTAAACTAGAGAAAAGAGCAAAAATAGGTATTATAGTGGGATACAGTGAAAATAGTAAAGCTTATAGAATTCTAGATACAGATACAGATAAAATTATTATAAGTCGTAATGTAAAATTTAATGAATTTCTGAATCAACCTTTCAAAAATATAAATAATTGTAAGGCTGAAACTAGCAACTCAGATCCTGATTAAGCAATTACTGTTGACCTACAAACAAAAACTAAACCTGGAGTGGATGATTGTGACATAAATGAAGAAGGTGGAGGATCAAATAATAATATCAATGAAGAAGAAAATGAAATTCCAGAAGAAACTGGAGGTGAAAACTTTGAGGAAATTAATGATCAAGAAATTGTAACCAGATCAGGAAGGGTGTCAAAGAAAAGAAATTATAAAGGTTACATTTCATACAATGTGATGAATAAGAAAACTTATAATGAAAAGCAAGATCCAAAGACCGTAGATGAAGCGATGTCAAGAAGTGACCGAAGAAAATGGGAAAAAGCAATGGAACGAGAGTACGAATCATTAATGAAAAATGAGGCATGGATTTTAGTAGACCGTCCATCAAACAAAAATGTTGTGCAAAATAAGTGGGTGTTTTGTTTAAAAAGGAATTCAAATAATGAAATACGATATAATGCACGGCTAGTTGCAAAGGGTTTCACACAAACCTTTGGTATAGATTATTTTGAAACTTTTTCACCTGTAGTTAGATACTCTACAATAAGAATATTGTTTGCTTTATCTGTAGAATTAAGTTTAGATATTGACCACTTAGACGTAGAAACTGCATTTTTAAACGGAAACTTGGATGAAGAAATTTACATGGTGCAACCTGAGGGGTTTATTCTAAAAAATAATGAAAATAAAGTATGTTTATTAAAAAAGGCTATATATGGATTAAAACAATCCTCCAGAATTTGGAATATTAAAGTAAAAAATGTCTTAAAAGACTTAGGTTTTCAGCAATCAAGTTTTGAACCATGTATATTTTTCCAAAACAAGGACAAATTTATAATTCTAGTGGCCTTTTATGTTGATGTTTTTTTAATTTGTTCAAATTCCTCAGTTTTTAAAACCAACCTCAATCAGGAATTGTCAAAACAATTTAAAATTAAAGACTTGGTAGCAGATCTTTTAACAAAAGGGCTGCATAATCCCAAGCATATTTTTTGTACTAAAAATATTGGTCTAAATTAATTGCTGGTTTAAGGGGTAGTGTTGTAAAAAATTACTGAACGTAACCCAGCAATTAAGTTGGCAAGGATGATTATTATGTCAAGAAAAGATAAAAAAAAATGGTTACTTTCACATTCAAGTCATTTTGTGTAGTTTTACTTCTAATATAATAAAAGTATAGAAGAACCTGTATAAATTTCTTTTATTTATACTATAGAAGAAACGAATATTACAACAAAATCTGTCACACTGGGATTTTCTAGAAAACCAAAATAACTTGACAATTTTCAACAATTCTTTTGATTTAGTTACATATTCACTGACTTTTCCAAATTTGTGTGGCTTTACCCAACAAAATAAACCACGACGAAAGAAGTGACATGTTGTCTTGAAAAATAGCGTAAAATATATCACCTCGTCCTGTAGGAGAGAAAGAAGGAACGTTTCATCCTAAAATCAACAAAATCAACCACGACGAAAGAAGTGATATGTTGTCTTAGCATAAAATATTTGGAAGCCCGTCAAGGATAATATCTGACAGAGGATCCGCGTTCCGTTCTGAAAAATTCGAATAATATTGTGGAGAAGAAAATATTAAACATGTGTTAACAACTTGTGAAGTCCCACGAGGTAATGGAGAAGTGGAAAGGGTAAATAGGACCCTTATACCAGTCTTAACAAAACTTAGCGGCCGCAAGTTGAACTAAATAAAAATTCTATTTGTGTTTAATTTCTATACACACTAGCGCCTCCCGCTATCCAAACGCCAAATTAAACACGATTTTATAGACACTATCTATCTCTGTCGACCAATCGCCAAGCTAAAACACTATTCTATGGACACTAGCGCCTACTGCCGGTCAAACGCCAAATTAAACACGATTCCATAGACAGTAGCGCCCCCAGCGAGCCAAACGCCAAACTAAACAAATTCCCATAAACACTGGCGCCTCCTGCTAGCCAAAATTCAAATTAAACACGACATATAAATCTATTTCAACAAATCGCCAAACTAAAATACGATTCTATAGTTACTAGCGCCCCCTACCGGCCAGACGCCAAATTAAGCACAGTTCCATAAACAAAAGCGCCTCTCGCTAGCAAAACGCAAAATTAAATACGATTCTGTAGACATCAGTTACCTCTGCCGGCCAGACGCCAAACTAAACAAGATTCCATAGACACTAGTGCCTCCCACTAGTCAAAAGTCAAATTAAACACGATTCTATAGACATATAAATCTATTTCAACAAATCGCCAAACTAAAATACGATTCTATAGTTACTAGCGCCCCCTACCGGCTAGACTCCAAATTAAGCACGGTTCCATAAACAAAAGCGCCTCTCGCTAGCAAAACGCCAAATTAAATACGATTCTGTAGACACCAGTGACCTCTGCCGGCCAAACGCCAAACTAAACAAGATTCCATAGACACTAGCGCCTCCCGCTAGCCAAACGTCAAATTAAACACGTTTCTATTGACCGATCGCCAAACTAACCAAACACGAACTTACGCCATCTGGCGAGGAATAGTCAAACTGGAAGTACCTAGCGGCTGCAAGTTGATCTTGATAAAAATACTATTTGTGTGCGATTTCTATACACACCAGCTCCTCCTGTCGGTCAGACGCCAAACTAGACCCGATTCTATAGACACTAGCGCCCTCTGCCGGCCGGACGTCTAACTAAACACGATTCTATACACACTGCCGCCCTCTGCCGTCCAAACGATAAACTAAAACACGAACTAGCGCCATCTAGCGAGGAATAGTCGAACTGAAAGTACTTAGCGGCCGCAAGTTAAACTAAATAAAAATTCTCTTTGTGTTCAATTTCTATACACACTAGCGCCCCCGCCAATTAGACACCAAACTAAATACGGTTCCATAGACGCCAAACTAAACAAGGTTCCATAGACACAAGCGCCTCCTGCCGGTCAAACGCCAAATTAAATACGATTCCATAGACAGTAGAGCCCCTGCCGGCCAGACGCCAAACTAAACACGGTTCCATAGACACTAGCGCACCCTGCTGGCCAGATGCCTAATTAAATTCAATTCTATAGACACTAGCGCCTCCCGCCAGCCAGATATTGTCATTCGTTTTCTTAATGCTTATTTGACACTTCACAATTTGTCACTATTCAATCCAATCAACCGTTTATTCTATAATTATATCCATTCAGATTTGAGATCATTATTGAAGGTATCTACGACTCCATTTTCCAATTCTTCTTCATACTTATACAATTCGAAATTATGTATGATTGTACCATTCAAGTCCAGAAAGAAATCATGCTCATATACGTTTCAAACGATAAGCATTCTTACTTCTTTTCAGCATCATTTTCCTCATCATGGCTCTTCACATTACTACAAATATATAATAATAATAATTTGTTCGTGAGCTAAGTGATTTTTAAAATATTTATTTTGCCAATCTATTACGAGATTTAAGTATATTAAATAAATCATTAAAATTTAGAAGAAATTCATCTGTAGTACCTGCATTATGGAAATATGTATTAATATCTGTTCTCGATAAATAAAGAGGAACAGCTGCTCAATAACCATCACAAAAAGCCGTTACATTGTTTCCACCTTTACACTGATAAATTTCGCAAATCATGCAACTTGGAATTTCGTCGAAATGGTCCAATTACAACTCTGGTTAGCAAAAAGATATCGAAAAAAATTATATATCTTTAGAAAATCTACACTCTAGCGATGTTTATAAAAAACAAAAGCTTCCTACCACCTTTACTTTTTTTTAAACGCATGAATTTTTGTAATAATATGAATATTTAAGATATAATACATACTGTGAAAGTTATGAAGTTATAACTTCTTGCATGAGTTAAAATAAGAAGAGACATGAAAATCAGGAAAATGAAGAAAATAAAGTGAATTATTGAAGAAATGAGTCGCTTTAGAAAATATCTTGTTTAACAATTCAACAATTTTCTAAGTAAAATTGGGTTGGATGTCAGTAATTTACAAAAAGTTTTTGTCATAATAGTACAGCAAGTCAGCAATGTAAAAAATGAGATCAGGATTTGTTATGACAGCTATATATGATAAGGAATCAATCCGATGAGTTTTAAACATGAAAAAAAAAAAAGGATTATGATAGAGTGGAGTGATAAACTCCATTTTAATAATGAAAATAATGAATTTTGATCTTCTGCTTTAGAAGATAATCTATAAAAAATACATCGGGTGAAAAAGAAGACATGTACCAACAAAATTAAAAGGAGTAACAAAAAGAGGCATATTCAAAATTATACTTATCTACAATTATTCTATATATCTCGTAACAGTAAAGGATGACAGAGAGTTGAAAAGCTAAGAACAAATGTGCGAAAACATTTAGAAATGTGGTCCCCTCAAAATTCTTTATACATATAATTAATATAAAATAGATACCTTCCACAGGACAGCTGTAAGCCTACATTTTGATGTTTAGGACTTGTTTTGAAAAGAATACTGTTCCCTTTTCGTTCTCTCAACGTTTTTGCTTCCATTAGAATGACTTGATAACAATATACTTTCAACTGGTTGTTGAGAAGCTAAAAAAACAAAACAAAAGTGTGTGGGTATGTATCAGTAGAAATGGCATTACCTCACCCAATTCAAACAAACATGTTTCTTCAATATTCAACAACTCTAAAATACCTTAGACATGGAGTGCAGTAAACCATTAAGTTGCATTACAATGTATTCCCTAAGCTAAATTTACACTAACCAAGTCATATGCATACAGGACTTTTCAGGAAAATTCTTCATTACTCATTCAGTTTCATTGGCAGATATAGTGTTGAATTTGTACAAAGTGATGAAATGGGAAGTGACTTGAAAGTTCTTATTCAAAAACTGGTAAAGACAATAATTTGATGGAAACATGACATTGCTAAGGTTATTTTTTTTCAGACTAGTTTGAGATTTTCAAAGGAAGTCACCTAAAATACTTAACAAAATATATGATTTAATATTAAATATTGATGAGCAACTACTAATTATTTTGATTAAGAGTAAATTTATTAGAAAAATATTAATATTTAGACAAATATCAACTCACTGGCAACATTTTTCAACAATTCATTGTAAACTACAAGTTACTTATTCTTCACAATTGGGGTGGAGTCTCTTTAAATCAAACCAATCAAAAATTACTCAATATTTTATTTTCTTACCTCAGAAATATGAATAAAACAAGTAAGATGTGTCAGAACAATACGAGGATCTTTTCTATCATTTATTTATTGTGCAGAAATACCACAGTTCATTTGAATGATCTTTATCTTGCAATTCCATAAGGTAGGTACTCCAAAACTACTAAAGGTCCCCATGTGAATTCATTCAAACGCTCCTATTATATCAATCATTATATACAGGTAAATATTTAAAAAAAAAATGTGTTGTTGGGGATTGTTTTATCAAATTTCCAAAAATATTTCCTAAATGATAGAATCACTGCAAAAATCTTCAAAGCCGGGTAGATGCTGTTCTCTTGTTGCTACTTCAATAATCTAATTCTTTTTTTGTAACTTGACATTCACAGACGTTACACTACAAATTTCCAGGCCCAGTTCAGATCAAGCTACCATAGCGAAATTAGTAAATATGTTAGAGTACATACAATTCTTTTTTATTAGAGGCCATTTTGGTAAATGAGAAATCACGCTGCTTTACCTAAAAATAAATTATTTGTAAACTACTTCCAGTATTGGTGTAGTGCTTATACTTGTTATTAAAAAAGATATTCAAACACTTGCCAACACCTTAAAAGCATATTCATCAACATGAAACATTGTGTTGTATACGTGAGTATTTTTATCAAATTACTTAGTTAAAGGTGTAGAAAATGTGAAAAATAATTGTACATACCTACTATAAGAATCAAAATTTTAAAAATTTATACATTTTCAGTCAAAATTTACTTCATTACATAAACTACATTCACTTAATCTTCACGTATAAAACTTAAACATAAGTAAGTTTTCCAACTAGATACCAATTCCGTTTCTAACATTATAATGAATTCCGAAGTTCCTTTGTTTGAAACTTTGGTTTACTTTGACCTTGGACGTATAAAAAACATTAGCCCAGCTGGCATGTTTGAATATAACTGAAGCCAACTTACAGTAAACCTCAATGTTGTCAAATTTTACAAATTATTTGTTTATTATCTGGATGCATGTTATGTTTCAAATATATTTATTTATACATCGTAATATTATTAAAAACCAATAAGAATGTGGCTCTAGTTCTCACTAAATTTGGTTAATGGACAATATTTCCCACAATTGATCTAAACAAAGATCAAGAAAATAATTTTGGCGAGAATGTTTATGAAAAAATATAAGCTAGGCAACATTGCTACGTAACTGTATTCATTTATGTTTTTGTTTTATCTAGCATAGAATGTTTGAAAGAAATAATATCAAATACTAGTTTTATTTGAATACAAATTTACTATACACATGTACCAACAAATCTTCGAGACAAACATATAGGTTTTTAATGAGGATATGCTTATTTATTATAATTATTAGTCAATTTAAGTCAAAAACAAGATGAAAGTAATGTGAAAACAAAAAACAAAGGCTAATAGATTAGCCTGGCCAGCAACTTCAGTACTTTCATCAAGTTGAAGTGAAAAGTTTGTTTTATTTAAACTGTAATAGTGAATTTGACCGATTTTTTTTTGCTTCCTTCTCAGTGAATGAAACTTCAGATTCTAACCTACAGAGTGTTCTGTTCCTTTTTTAGCTATCAACATGAATAGGCGATAAGATGCAAATGTAGCTTGTCTATTTTTCTCACCAGAAATTGATGTTTTCGTTATTGAGTTTGACTTTAAGAATTCTTTTTCTTTGTACTGAAAGAAATACATATGTTTTTTTTTGTGAAAAGTCTTTACAATTTTGAAGGTTTCATACTCTCATCAGTAAATACTTCGAAACATAAAACACACTGAGGTAGCAGGTTGTCATCTGTGTCAGTAACCACAAAAACCATATTTCAAATAATCAGCAATGTACTTATGGTTCGGTTTTGCCTTCTTAGGGACTTCTTTTAAAAATTCTAAACTAGCCTAATAAAAATAAGTTTTGCATTGAGATGTTTATTATTATAAATTATTAATAAATGAATTTTGTCTTATCACTTGTTTTTAAATAAGTATTTTTAAGGCAATTACCATTTAACCAATCTAATCACTTTGTACAAATTAAACATTATATGTGCAAATCGAACTAAACGAGTAATGGAGAACTGTTCTGAAAAGTTTTGATTGTATGTGACTTGGTTGAGATATTATAGATTATAAGGGAGACTAGCTAAAACGTTCAAATAAGATGTGAGAATGCTTATCGTTTGAAACGTAAATGAAAATGATTTCTTTCTGAACTTGATTGATACAATCATACCTAATTTAGAATTGTATAAGTATGGAGAATTGGAAAATGGAGCCGAAGATACCTCCAATAATGATCTTTAACTCGAATGGATACAATTATGGAATAAACGTTTGATTGAATGGAAAAGTGTTGATTATTTCATAAAGTACGCGAGGACAATTTGTGTGCTGCATTTACTACTACCTACTGCTACCACCACACTTACTATTATACTGTCTGACGCCGGTTTCGATGTACTCCTCTAGTTTCTATGTGATTTGTACAAAACAAACAAAATATTACTACGTATAATTTGATATCAAATGGTTATTTGATTGAATTAGTAACTCACTAAAGGTATTGAAGAAAATATGTAATTTGATCCATTTGGTCGAAAGATACAAAAAACTACAGGAAGAAGTGATTTATAAGATATCTACTGATTTTGGTATTTGTAATAACTGCAAATTATCAAAGGATTATTTCTTAAAGGAAAGATTATCATTACTCTGACTGAATTAGAACAACTCTAAAATTCAGTGGTAAGTTCAATAATTACTCATCTTGTACTGGATACTGTGAACAATTTGAAATTATTATTATAATTATTTTCTAGTTTATGCTCTTTGAAAAATAGCAAATGAATGCTCTCAAATTTTTTCGATAATAATATAATGGGAATCGTATAGAACTGCTTTTGTTTCTTATAATTAAAAATCACATTGTTAACAGAAGTTAATTTGAAATTAGAATTTTCTCTATATAGAAAAATTGTTTCTGATTTTGTATAATAGTGTTCGTTTCTATAATTGATCTTCACACAAATGTTTTTGTAATCCATTTACTTAACACACTTTATCTGTCTTGATTGAACTTCTCAGTGAATATGTAACTAAATCCTAATTTTAATGTACGGACAAAAATAATTATTGAAAATTGTAAAGTTATTTTGGTTTTCTAGAAAATCCCAGTGTGACAGATTTTGTATAGAAATTTTAAAACTTTGACTTATATTTTGTATTGATTGATGTCTTATACCTTGTTATTTTCAAACTAAAACTATTTAGATGATGTTTCTGTTTGCCAATGAACAAGAGAATTGTTCAGAAAATGGGAAAGTTTTGAAATTAAGAAAAAGAAAGATCGTTTTAGTTCCATAAAAGGTTATTAGTTTTTCAACTAGAAATATTCAGACAATTTAAAACAAAATATGCTCCAGTTTCAACAACTAGGCCACGTAAGGATTCAGATTCCTATATCAAAATGAATCATTTATTGAGATCTCTCTGTGGTAAAGCATTGTCGGTCGAATATAAAATCACCCTGTATTTACTGAGTTATATTTAGATTATGTAAATTCCAAAGATAATAATAATCTTTTTGTATTTACTCAACCTCTAAACAGAACTAAATTTGTTTATTTCAAAGAAGATCTGTGTATATTTTAGGATTTAGCCTTACTTCGTTTATTTTATATGTATGTTTTAATACAATTTCATTGTTGCTCTATTTTATACTGTTCACTCCTTTATTGTATGAGCAGCTTGAAATTGTTGTCACTATAGACTTGGGCTCTTTGAAAAATAGCAAATGAATGCTCTCAAATTTTTTCGATAATAATATAATGGGAATCGTATAGAACTGCTTTTGTTACTTGCCATTTTTCTTGATTAAAAAATTTCTTATAATTAAAAATCACATTGTTAACAGAAGTTAATTTGAAATTAGAATTTTCTCTATATAGAAAAATTGTTTCTGATTTTGTATAATAGTGCTCGTTTCTATAATTGATCTTCACACAAATGTTTTTGTAATCCATTTACTTAACACACTTTATCTGTCTTGATTGAACTTCTGAGTGAATATGTAACTAAATCAAAATAATTATTGAAAATTGTGAAGTTATTTTGGTTTTCTAGAAAATCCCAGTGTGACAGATTTTGTTGTAATATTAGTTTCTTCTATAGTATAAATAAAAGAAATTTATACAGGTTCTTCTATACTTTTATTATATTAGAAGTAAAACTACACAAAATGACTTGAATCTGAAAGTAACCATTTTTTTTTATCTTTTCTTGACATAATAATCATCCTTGCCAACTTAACAACGTTCAGTAATTTTTTACAACACTACCCCTTAAACCAGCAATTAATTTTGACCAATATTTTTAGTACAAAAAATATGCTTGGGATTATGCAGCCCTTTTGTTAAAAGATCTGTTACCATTTTTTCAGTAGGCATGTATTTAATTTCAACCAAATTTTTTTTCAATTACTTCCCTTACAAAATGGTACTTAGTGTCTATATGTTTAGTTCTGTTATGGTAAACAGGGTTTTTTAACAATTTTTGTGCACTTTGGATGCCATTGAAAAGAATTACGGGCTTAGTCTCACAAAACTCATTTAAAAAACCACTAACAAATATGGCTTCAATTTTAAACCGACTTCAATAGGAGTCAAAACAGTTTTAGCATCACCTAACTTGAAACGCTCTAATAATTCTAAAATATAGTTCCTCTGATTAACTTTAATCATATTGTTTTGTTTGTCAAAATCAATATTTAAACCTAAAAAATATTTGATTAGCCCCAAGTCTTTAATTTTAAATTGTTTTGACAATTCCTGTTTGAAGTTGGTTTTAAAAACTGAGGAATTTGAACAAATTAAAAAATCATCAACATAAAGGGCCACTAGAATTATAAATTTGTCCTTGTTTTGGAAAAATATACATGGTTCAAAACTTGATTGCTGAAAACCTAAGTCTTTTAAGACATTTTTTACTTTAATATTCCAAATTCTGGAGGATTGCTTTAATCCATATATAGCCTTTTTTAATAAACATACTTTATTTTCATTATTTTTTAGAATAAACCCCTCAGGTTGCACCATGTAAATTTCTTCATCCAAGTTTCCGTTTAAAAATGCAGTTTCTACTTCTAAGTGGTCAATATCTAAACTTAATTCTACAGATAAAGCAAACAATATTCTTATTGTAGAGTATCTAACTACAGGTGAAAAAGTTTCAAAATAATCTATACCAAAGGTTTGTGTGAAACCCTTTGCAACTAGCCGTGCTTTATATCGTATTTCATTATTTGAATTCCTTTTTAAACAAAACACCCACTTATTTTGCACAACATTTTTGTTTGATGGACGGTCTACTAAAATCCATGCCTCATTTTTCGTTAATGATTCGTACTCTCGTTCCATTGCTTTTTCCCAATTTCTTCTGTCACTTCTTGACATCGCTTCATCTACGGTCTTTGGATCTTGCATTTCATTATAAGTTTCCTTATTCATCACATTGTATGAAATGTAACCTTCATAATTTCTTTTCTTTGACACCCTTCCTGATCTGGTTACAATTTCTTGATCATTAATTTCCTCAAAGTTTTCACCTCCAGTTTCTTCTGGAATTTCATTTTCTTCTTCATTGATATTATTATTTGATCCTCCACCTTCTTCATTTATGTCACTATCATCCACTCCAGGTTTAGTTTATGTTTGTAGGTCAACAGTAATTGCTGAATCAGGATCTGAGTTGCTAGTTTCAGCCTTACAATTATTTATATTTTTAAAAGGTTGATTCAGAAATTCATTAAATTTTACATTACGACTTACAATAATTTTATCTGTATCTGTATCTAGAATTCTATAAGCTTTTCTATTTTCACTGTATCCCAACATAATACCTGTTTTTGCTCTTTTCTCTAGTTTAGATCTTTTTTCTTTTGGAATGTAAACAAAAGCCTGAGAACCAAATGTAATGAAATATGATAAATCAGGTTTCTTTCCAATCCATAACTCATAAGGTGTCTTTTCTTTACTTTTAGTATGTAGTCTATTAGAAATGTAGTTAGCATTTGTTACTGCTTCCCCCCAATATTTATGTGGTAAATTAGTATCTAATAACATACACCTTGCCGATTCCATCAATGTTCTATTTTTCCTCTCCGACACACCATTTTGCTCTGGACAATATGGTGCAGTCGACTGAAAGCTTATACCAAAACTTTTGAGTAGCTTCTGCACAGCTACCCCTGTATATTCCCCTCCATTATCACTTCTAAATGTTTTTGGATAGACCCCAAAAATATTTTTGACTTCTAGAATGAATTCCTTTAGTTTAATATATACTTCATCTTTAGATTCTAACAAATAAAGTGTGGTATATCTTGAAAAATCATCAGTTAAAGTCAAAAAATATTTATTTTTACCAACAGTAGGGGTTCTCATAGGTCCACATATATCACTATGGATTATATCAAGAACTTTAAACGTCTTACTTTCTGATTTTTTAGGAAAAGATTTCCTCATTAATTTACCTTCAATACAAGTGACACATTGTTTTTTCTGACCACAATCATTTATTTTTATGCCAATAGCTAAATCTTTACTTACTATCATTTTTATATCATCCGGGCTTCTGTGACCTAAACGTCTATGCCATGTATGTATATAATTATTCATTTCCTCACACATTTTTACAATATTTACTTTTTCTGAAAACGTGTTTAATTTATATAAACCATTACAGTATTTTCCTGTGGCTATAATAGAATTATTAATTTCTATATAATTACAATCATCAAACTTTATGTTATAACCAGCTTTTGTAATTTTAGACACCGAAAACAGATTATTGCTTAGCTCAGGTACAAATAAAACATCTTTAAATTTTAAACTTATGCATTTACCTGAAATTTCTGTTTTTACTAAAATATCACCTTTACCTTTGACTTGCATTTCCTGTCCATTTGCAACTATAATTTTATTTAACTTTGAATAGTCCAATTTAATAAATAATTCTGGATTATTTGACCTGTGACTTGTAGCCCCTGAATCAATATACCATTCTAGATTATTTTTACTGTTACCGGAAACATTGAAACAAAAAACTGAGTCAGACAACTCATCACCTTCAACAGTTACTTTGGCATGTTGCTTTCCCTTATTTCTGTCTTTCTTCATGAAAAAACAATCTTTTTTGTAGTGACCTTTTCTATGACAATAATAACATTCTATTTTTTCTTTCATCTTCTTCGAAAACTTTTTATTTGTGTTTAATGCCGTCTCTGTTGAACTGGTATCTTCTTTTCTTTTATACTCATCCATTAGTTTTCCCTTTACATATTCAAGAGTCAATTCATCATCTGGCCCAGCATCTAATGCTGTTACTAATGTGGAATAACTTTCTGGCAATCCACCTAACAATAATGCAGCTACATGGAAATACTTAATAGTCTCACCAACTCCTCGTAGTCTTTCAACTAATTCTAGTATTTCTTTAATGTATTCATGCATTGGTTTATTTTCAAGTCTAGACTGATACAGCTTCCTCAATAAATACAACTTGTTACTTAAATTATTTCTTTCATGTACCTTTTGCAGTTCATTCCACATTTCTTTCGCATTCTTGCATTTATAAATGTGTGCTATCTGATTGTCTTCGATACTTAATGAAATTGTAGATTGTGCTTTTTCATCTTTACGTTTCCATTCAACAGATGGTTCATTTGGTATTGCCTCTTCTACAACAGACCAATTTCCTTCTCGTGTAAGCAACATTTTAATTCTAAATTTCCAATTTTGATAATTGTTGTTGTCTAATCTGGCGAAAGTAAACTTTACACTTTCAGATTCCATTTCTGCTTTTAATTTGCTTTACAAGCCAAGCCGGCACGCCTTATTTTTTAGGTTAGCTTTTATACTTTACTTTGAAATTCACTGAAGCTTATTAAATCTGGCCTGGGCCCATAATCTGTTGTAATATTCGTTTCTTCTATAGTATAAATAAAAGAAATTTATACAGGTTCTTCTATACTTTTATTATATTAGAAGTAAAACTACACAAAATGACTTGAATCTGAAAAGTAACCATTTTTTTTTTGACATCATAATCATCCTTGCCAACTTAATTGCTGGGTTACGCTCAGTAATTTTTTACAACAGATTTTGTATAGAAATTTTAAAACTTTGACTTATATTTTGTATTGATTGATGTCTTATACTTTGTTATTTTCAAACTAAAACTATTTAGATGATGTTTCTGTTTGCCAATGAACAAGAGAATTGTTCAGAAAATGGGAAATTTTTGAAATTAAGAAAAAAGAAAGATCGTTTTAGTTCCATAAAAGGTTATTAGTTTTTCAACTAAAAATATTCAGACAATTTAAAACAAAAATGTTCCAGTCTCAACAACTAGGCCACGTAAGGATTCAGATTCCTATATCAAAATGAATCATTTATTGAGATCTCTCTGTGGTAAAGCATTGTCGGTCGAATATAAAATCACCCTGTATTTAATGAGTTATATTTAGATTATGTAAATTCCAAAGATAATAATAATCTTTTTGTATTTACTCAACCTCTAAACAGAACTAAATTTGTTTATTTCAAAGAAGATCTGTGTATATTTTAGGATTTAGCTTTACTTCGTTTATTTTATATGTATGTTTTAATACAATTTCATTGTTGTTCTATTTTATACTGTTCACTCCTTTATTGTATGAGCAGTTTGAAATTGTTGTCACTATCGACTTGGGCTCCCTTGTGGTGGTTATTCCGAAACCCGATTGGAGTGTCCCACATACTTTTTCAAGCTGGATCCATATTAAGCATATTTGCTTTCGAAAGTATACCAGCGGGGCAGTGTCATTCAAACTATTACCAACCATAGAGGCATGTATAGGATGAACCGATTGAGTATCGGTATAATAACAGCTCCTTCTGTAATGTTGATGAGGTGAGTGAGAACTGTATCCCAGACTACTCTAATTTCTCTAATCTCTATTTGTTTCCCCTGTTATATGTGAATTTTATTTTTTTATTTAAGGATAAGGCTGAAACTGTTGAAATTAAGCATAAAAAATGATTTGCATAAAATTAATAAAAAAAATGATTTTATAACAAACTTTATTGAGAAAATTAACAAATTTTTATCAAAAATTAGAACGAACATTTTTCCTTCAAATCACGACACCATCACTCAAAAGTATCTTTCTGCTATTCTCCTCATATTTCATCCTCCTTCTCTTCTTCATCCTCCTCTACTTCTTGCTCCTCTTCTTCTTCTTCTTCGTAGTCTTCCGCCGAAGATTCCCTCTCATCACCCAAGTTCGCGCGTTTCTTTTGTTTACCGCCGCCATCCTCACTCGCGTATCTCTGTCGCTTCGTGTTTCTCGAAGATTTCGCATATCTATATATGAAGCTGTACTTTTTCAGTCTGTCGAGCAGCTTCATTTCGACGGCTTCTTTAGCCTGTTTGACGGCTACGTCCATCCTGAGTTTGAGTTTATTGAATTTATCGTTCAGCACAAGGTTATCGTCGATATTTTTCAAGAACGGTTTCAAATTTTCGGCCTTCACCCAAGATCTAGTCACCGCGTCGGAATCGAAAAATGTCACGTGGCAGTGCGTCTGAAAATAATCGTTATCCGTCAATACACAGTGTAACTAACTCCATAGATCCAATACCTTGTGTCGTTTCAAGAATTTTATCAAAATATATTACGAAAAAAAGTCGATTAATCACCCTGTATATGGCCATCAAAATTTACAAATTAAAAAAAAAATAAACCTGTATACTAGTTTACAAATTTCCCACTCTCCATTTTCAGTTGATAAAAAGAATCGCACTCTATTTAAGGTAACTTGAAATTTATTTCGATTTCCACTCCAAATGAAATATTGGAATAAGTAAACAAATCACCCTGTATACCCTGTATACATGTACGTGACATGAACTAAAAAAATGGTACTTACAACACTAACCTAATGAAAGTAACCAAGAGAAATATTAGACTTACCGGTTCTAAGGAATCTTTCAAGCAAAAATAATTCTCGATTTCCGGATCATCTTCCACCATAGCCGGCCACCATGGATAACCTTCGATTTTCGCCCAGACGATGCTACCCGCGTTATATTTATTAAATATCATCAGCTCCTTTTCTTTATCGTCGATCGATTGTTCCTTGATTTCGCATCTATTATACCTCCCATCTGGATTCATCCAACAATACCATTTGTCAGGTAGATCCAGGGGATCTTTCACGTCGGGCAGGTATCTATACTTATCGCAAGAGTCGCAATACACGTAGAGACCGACGTTTCTGAATTCTTGAAGTAATCTCATTTTCTCGTAGAAGCTCTCGTTCAAAAAATCCATATGTTCCTCCTCTTTCGCATCTTTTCTGTTTAGAACTTCCTTGGAATTGGCGTCGCTACAGTTCATTGGTGGTGATGCATCGAACTTATCTGCAGGAGTCACGATAATCTTCGTATCGTTAGCATCTTTTTCCTCCTTTGGAGCTTGGAGCGATACCGTTGAGTTTTGGTTTTGATAAGTTTGTTTTTTCTTCTCCTTAACCATTTTCAACCAGTTATTGAATTTTGTCACTACCAAATTTTTGTAATACAAATTGGTTTCTTTACTCAAAGTCGACGGCATTTTAAAACTTCTACAATTTTAATATACAAATAACACTTATTAACCGTCTTACTTTCATTCACTTAAAAAAATATTTTTGACAATTGTTGACTTTTGAAATTTAAGCACTTTGAAATGTTTATCTCGTTAACCAATCGAAATCATCAATTGATGATATCTTTACGTATATTTAAGAAAAAAACGATTTTTCGCGTTGTACATCACGAAATAAAACCGCTATAATTACGATGATTTAACTATCTGAAACAAATAAAATGAAAATATGTAGACATATATGTAATACCAACTGTCCATATAGGAGTCTTACCTATATGAGTAATAATAGTATAACCATTGTATAAAGAATATTCTTTAGAGTTAGATAACGTATTATCACAAAAATAATATTTTACAACGTTGCATAGAATATTTTTTGTGTTGAAAGTTAAAATGGCAACATGCTAGTACGCTGTGAAGTTGGCTCCTAGTGATATTAGACAGTTTAGGTTATTGCATATCTGTCTATATATTAAGTTATAACAATAAAAAGGATATTTTTATTCTAATAATACTAAAAACAAGTTATAGGTCCGAGACTTTTCACTGTATAAATAAATAATTCGGATTACGAAACTAAAAACGAAAATTCATTAGAACAAAAAACTTTTCTGGAAACTGTAACATAAATGGAATAACTTTAAAAGCATATAGAATTATGGACTTGGTTATAAACCGCATAGGTACCGAGTAGTATTCATGATTATGAATATATAAAAACATACATTTGTACATACATACATAACACATATTATGAGCTGTACTGGTAAATGATGAAATATTTGAAAAATTGTCTAAGCTGTATGAAGGAGATACAGAACAATTAAAAGGTAAGGTCACTCAAAAATTTTTCAGCTATATCTATAAGAGAAATGACATTCAATATATCTATATTCATAAGTGATAATAATAACCACAATGAGAGGCGATGAGTACACATTTAAAAAACTAGAAGATCAAAGCATGATGAAATCTACAAAACGTGACATAAGTGTAAAAGGTATTGGAAACAAACATTTTGATGAATGCTTTCTTCAGAATGTTATAATATTTTCACTGGAACACAAAAGTTAAGTGTCAGACTGGATAATAGAATACATAAAAATGGTTGAAACTAAATTTGATACAAAAGTTCATTAAGTAAGATAGGAAATAATGGAGAATATATGAGTAAACGAATGAAAGAATATACAAAAAATGAGGTACTATTCTTGATTATACTCCAGCAAACTTCCCATAACTTAATGGAAAATTGGATTGAGGGTAAACCTTGGACACTAAGAAATCTAAGTGTATTTGGCTCAGATGCGAGGATTTGGCGAAGATACTCGAAAAGATATCGGCTCTGGAATAAAATTGAAATACATGATATAAAAATAATAACTAGTATATTAAAAGATAATGAAGAAACCAGAAGTCAAAAACAAGATGAAAGTAATGTGAAGAAGAGCCACGATGAGGAAAATGATGTTGAAAACAAAGAACAAATAACAGTAAAGTGAGAAGTGTAAAATAATATTGAGGAGAACAAGGAACAGGAAATAAGGAAATCAAAAAGAAAAATTTCTGACCTATTGTGATTTTCCAACAAAAACAATATTACTTCCTTAAGAAGCTTGAACAATCTTGACAGCACTTTACCTCTTGAGACCCACCGTACTTCACAATGAAGCAGGAATGCTTTTTGCTCACTTCCCATTTGATCACACAGAATAGCAAAAAGTCAGCAAGTTAGCAAGCAACTTCAGTACTTTCATTAAGTTGATGTGAAAAGTTTTTTTTCAAAACTGTAACTGTGAAATTGAGCGATTTTTTTATTTTCTTTTCAGTGAATGAATCTTCAGATTCTATCCTAAAGAGTGCTCTGATCCTTTTTTAGCTAGCTGTCAATATGAATAGGCGATATGATGCAATTGTAGCTTGTCTATTTTGCTCACCACAAATTGATGTTTTCATTAGTGAGTGTGACTTTAAGAATAAGTTCGAATAAGAGGTGAGAATGCTTATCATTTGAACTGAACTTGAATGTTACAATCATACATAATTTCGAATTGTATAGGTGTGAAGAAATGGAAAATGGAACCGAAGATACCTACAATATTAAACTCAAACCTGAATGGATGCAATTATGGAAAGAACGTTTGATTGGATTGCACAGTAACAAATTGAGAAGTTTCAAAGAAGCATTAAGGAAATGATTGGCAATATTGAAAATTCCACATCAGATAATACTTTCGAATGGCTAATGAAGATGCTTATAGAATACAAAATGGGGAAAGTGAATTGAATAATAGAGGTAATTATTTAATTACAATAAATATATGTAAAAACTTATGATGTACATATTGATTGGTTGATTGTACAATGAATCGTCACTGAGGACATACACACAGCTGCCCAAAATTTGTTAAATGGACAATTGACAAAAGTAAAAGTCCTTTAAAGATACTAGAAGAATATTCACATTGAGAAATCCAAGACATGTACTACTATTACCACACTCACTTTTACACTGTCTGACACCTGTTTCAATGTTCTCCATTAGTCTCTATGTGTTTTGTACATAACAAAAAAATATTACCGAGTATAATTTGATTCAAGATCATCAGTTGATTGAATTAGTAAACTCACTCTCTACTCAATAACAACATTCTGTAGGCTAATGTAAAAGGCTTTTCTTGTTTGAATTTCCCGCCTCCCAACTGAAACGGCAACACTGCAAATGTCAATAGGCAGTGTTGTTTTATTACTATTATTACTATATCTATACAAGAAAAAATTACTAACAATAATTTATTCAATCTGCTTAAGTTATTTAAACAACTTTTTTTATTAACAGCAAGGACACGGAGGTAAACGTATCAATAGTTTTGGAGCTCAACGAGGTTTGAAATTTTTATAAAAAAATTCATGTATATCTTATATGAATGAATAATCTACATACCTTCAATTTCAAACACATATATAAACATTTTTCTTCAAAACAATTAAAAAACACAATTAAGATTTTTATTTCACCAAAGGGTTTGTGATAACCTTTTCAGAATGTAAATAAATGATTCTGTTAATGTAAAACGGTCGGTTAAACTTACATTCTGGTCCACATTTCTTAGAAGCACATTTTAAGCATTCTCCAAAGCAACCATGGCATCTTAAATTCAAGCAGTTACAAAGACCCATTTTTGATTTATTTTCATAAGATGTTGACGGCAATATCGTTATTTTTCTTCAATTTGTACACTACTGTCTCTGAATGGTAATAGGCTTGCGGAACCATATCGAAATGGTTTTCTTCATTTATTTCAATCGGTATCTTATACAGATTCGATGTCGGTAGACTTGCGGAATCAAGTCGCCATGATCTTTCTCTATTTATATCAGTTTGTGGAGAATTTTGACTGGATGCTGTAGGTCTGAAGGATTTAAATCGGATTAATGTTTTTCTTGAAAGCATCTTGTAAGATTTTTCAGTTTGTGGTTTTGTTGTAAGTGAATATACATATATTTTCGAGATCAAATCTTACTTCTTTTTTGGAGGGCTAACGTTTTCATTCAGTGCTCTGACTCCACTGGATATTGACGGTATTGCGGAATTATACTGATACGTCTTAACTAGACATGATTTTTTCCTTGGAGGTTTATCGTTATTTTCCTAAATAAAAATATTTTCAAGAACAAGAAACTAATTTTGATGAAAAAGTTTATGAAAATATATAAGCTAAGCAAAATGGCTGCCTTTGTTTACTAAATACTAAAAAAGCATTTTGAATAGATTTGTTGGAGTGAAATATTTTTGAGTGTTTAGATATTGTTCAAGTGATATATTAGTCTTAGTTTCAATTTTTAGTAAAGCTTTTTATATTTCCCCATTCCAGTCATATGGTTAAATTAGTTACTTACAAAACTCTACAGAATAGGATACTAGAATAATATATATTTTGACTTATAATATTATTATGAGGAAAGCAGTAGTCAAAAACAATTTGAAAGTAATGTGAAGAAGAGCCATGATTAGGAAAATGATGCTGAAAACAAAAAACAAGAAACAGAAAAGTCAAAAGTGTAAAATGAAGAAAGAAAGAACAAGAAATAAGGAAATAAAGAAGATAAAATTATGCCCCATCGCGTAATTTTACAACAAAAACAATCATATTTCATGAACAAGCCCAAACAATCTTGACAGCACTTTCACTCATTTCATCGCACAGAATGGCAAAAAGTCGGTATTGCTTAGGCTGTGACTTAATGAAATTTACAATCTTCACTGTATTATCAACCGCCGCTGGCTAAATTCTTTTTCTGTTCAAGGTCAAATGCCTTTAAATTTATTGTTATGCTGCAGTTTTTATTATTTTTGAGTTTTTAGGGAAAAATACATCAGATAGTCACGTATTTTTATCATATTACTACATCACAATCGTTGTGAAGAAGTGATTCATGAGTAAAAATGCAAATAAAATTTGAAAACATTATTTTTTTGGCCAGCTTATATAATATCAACAAAATACTTTATCAAAATAAAAAACATACAATATTATCACCTTTGCATAAAAAAGTACCAACTCAATACTCAACGAAAAGTATGTATATCAATCAGTTGTTCTACAGTTTACAGACTAGGTACCTAATCATTATAATCACCTAATTATAAAATAATCTTTCTTGCTTTCTGAGTGGCAAATTTATCAATAATTTCCTTAAAACCTATTTTTTCACAGATTTCGAATTTAATTTGAAGAGAGATTTTCTTTGAAGAACCACTCTATTTTTCAGAATACTCATATTTTCTCTTGGCCTTCATCAGTGTATCAAAATCAGAACTTCTGAGATTTCCTGCAAAGTTTCTAATTTTGTTGGAACCTTGATACCAATAACATTATAAGAACATTTTTCTTGTTGGTTACAAGAGTTATTCATACTTTCAGAAGCAGAAGAAGAAGTTTCAGGTGAGTGAAATAATTAAATTTCTAAAAATTTGGATGAATCGAATCTTTCAGACTGATGTAAACTACAAAATCTGCAATAAGTATGCATTAACAACATTTTTCCAACAGACAATAAATACCTTTCAGATGTTGAACCTAAACACTGCCAAGAAGTACCCGGCTTATTAACCCCAAATTTAACATAACTTTTTGCCCGAAAACAAAATTACTTTCTTGGTCTTGAAATTATTTTTGTTTAGATTAATTGTGGAAAATATTGCCCATTAACCAAATTTAGTGAGAACTGAAGCCAGATCATAATGATTTTAATTATATTACGATTTATAAATAAATATTTGACAACATTGAGGTTTACTGTTAAACCACAAGTTTACAAAAATCGTGTAAAAATGAGACAGCAACTGAAATAAATGAAGAAAAACCATTTCGATTCGAAGCTACCAGTCTAACAACATTCATAGAGAAAAGACTATTGTGCAGATTGGGAAATACAACGATAACCTTCAACTAGGAACATAAATCCAATTTAATACCGTATTATGTCTAGTTAAGATTCCTCGGTATAATTCCGCAATCCCGCTATTATCCAGAGGAGTCAGAGAACTGCATTAAAACGTTAGCCCTCCATATCTACACCCACTTACAACAAAACCACAAACTGAAAATCTTACAAGATGCTTTCAAGAAAAAGATTAATCCGATTTAAATCCGTCAGACCTACAGCATCCAGTCAAAATTATCCACAAACTGATATAAATGAATGATGAATCAGTATAAGTCACAGATTGAAGTAAATGAAAAAAACCATTTCGATGTGGTTCCGCAAGTAGTGTACAAATTGAAGAAAAATAACGATATTCTTCCACGAAGAACATCAATCCCGTTTGATGCAGCAATGCCGTCAACATCTTATGAAAATAAATCAGAAATGGATCTTTGTAACTGCTTGAATTTAAGATGCCATGGTTGCTTTGGAGAATGCTTAAAATGTGCTTCTAAGAAATGTGGACCAGAATGTAAGTTTAACCGACCGTTTTACATTAACAGAATCATTTATTTACATTCTGAAAAGGTTATCACAAACCCTTTGTTGAAATAAAAATCTTAATTGTGTTTTCTAATTGTTTTGAAGAAAAATGTTTATATATGTGTTTGAAATTGAAGGTATGTAGATTATTCATTCATATAAGATATACATGAATTTTTTTATAAAAATTTCAAATCTTGTTGAGCTCCAAAACTATTGATACGTTTACCTCCGTGGCATTGCTGTTCTTCACGCGAGAGGTCTTTTTTGACAGTTAGTTAATTCAGATTTAATCAATATATTTAATGTTTATAAAAAAAGTTGTTTAAATAACTTAAGCAGTTTGAATAAATTATTGTTAGCAATTTTTTGGTGTATAGATATAGTAATAAAGCAACACTGTATTTTGACATGTACAGTGTTGCCGTTTCAGTTGGCAGGTGGGAAAATCAAAAAGTGATGGAGTCATCGATCTGGCTTTTTAATTACTATTTGGGAAGAGGTGATTCATTCATTAGTATTAGATATTGCCAACGTCTTAAAAGCATTTAGCTTGTGTAAATCATATTCGTGCATATTTATTGAATATTCTGTATTTTACAACAATGCATGAAAGAGACGCTTCATCTAAATTTTCCTAAATTGAATTATTACAATCATCCGAAACTGTAAGTGCTTCCAAGAGTGAGACTCTCTTATAACCAATAAGAAAAATGTTCTAATAATGTCACTGATATTGAGGTTCCAATAAAAAATACAAACAGGAAACAAACATGAATACATGGACCTATTGGGTACTTCAATTTGCAAAGACAAGGAAAAACTAATTTACAAAAAAAATGCCTTGAATTTATTCATGAAAGTGGGGACAGATAAAATTCAAATTCTTTAAAAACATTTTTTAAACATCTCATCATCTAAGAAAAGCTTTTTATATTTCCCGATCCTATCGTATTGTTTAATTAGTTAGTAATGTTGTTCGACTTGGAAATGATGAAGGAGTTAGAGCGGAAACAAAAATTAAAACAATACATATTTTCTACGAAAAGGATTTTAGTGATCTCAAATATTTGAGTTTATCTACTCGAAAGTAGTTTTTTCATAACTACGGGGTTTTATATAAAATCATATGATTTGTTGGGATTTATTTAAGAGATACCAAGATTCAAATTGTCCACAGTATCCAGTAAAAGATGAGTAATTATTGAACTTACCACTGAATTTGGAAGTTGTTCTAATTCAATCTGAGTAATAGTAGTCTTTCTTTCAAGAAATAGTCCAAATGGATTAAAGTACATATTTTGTTCAATGCCAGAATGAGTTTACTAATTCAATCAACTGACTATCTTAAATGAAATTATACTCGGTAATATTTTTTTGTTTTGTACAAAACAATAGAGACTAACGGAGAACATCCAAACAGGCGTCAGACAGTGTAATAGTAAGTGTGGTAATAGTAGTACATGTCTTGGATTTCTCAATGTGAATATTCTTCTTATCTTCATAGTATCTTTTAAGGACTTTTACTTTTGTAATATGTTCAATCAACAAATTTTCGTCAGCTGTCTGAATGACCTCAGTTTCGATTCATTGTACAATCAACCAATCAAGTTTTTACATATATTTATTGTATTTATATATTTACCTCTATTATTCGATTCACTTTCCCCATTTTGTTTTCTATTAGCATCTTCATTAGCCATTCGAAGTATTATCTGATGTGGAGTTGTCAGTATTGGTATTGCCATTTGTTTTCTTAATGCTCCTTTTACACTTGTCAATTTGTCACAGTGCAATCCAATCAAACGAAGACTACGAATAAGAAGTAGAGGAGTATGAAGAAGAGAAGGAGGTCGAAGTATATGGAGAATAGCAGAAAGATACTTTTGAATGGCGGTGTCGTGATTTTTAAAAAATTTTCTATTGGAATTCAAATTTCCGTTCTAATTTTTGATAAAAATTTGTAATTTTCTCAATAAAGTTTGTTAAAAAATCCTATTTTCCCATTAGTTTTATGCAAATCATTATGCCAAATTTTATCATTTTCATGCCTTTTCCTTAAATTTCAAAGAAAAATTCAATTATATTGTCTTAAAGCGTTGACCGCAGAGCCAAACATGTTTATGCCCCTTTCCGTCAATTTGATGCCCAATTCCATTTGGCACAAAAATTTCATAAATATGACTAAACTCATTGTTCAACTGTCAAGCCGAGAATGTTTCTTATGTCCAAGTCAATCAATTTTATTTATTTTTCAATAAATTCCAATAAAACAACTTGAAAATAGCAATTTTTTTCGCGTAATTTCGATGCACAAATCAAAGAATTTCAACATTTAGGGTAGAATATTGTTGCGTATCATAAAAAGAATAGATAGAAAATTTTTGGAGACTCTCAAAAACAGCAGTGAGCGAAGAATTATTTAAACTAAAAAAATTTGGTTGTTGTATTATACTTGTATTTTCTAAAATTAATATTCATCATAATAGAAGGGTGATAGTAAATTAACGAAATTTCGACTGGGAAAATGTAAAAACCAACCTGGAAAAATCGAGAGGAGACTAGTACTTGATTTTTAATTTTTACTGGACACCCTATTTCAAGAAAAGTTGTAGATGTAACGTATAAAAGAATTTTCTGTATCTGAGTTGAGAAGCTATGTGCACATCCATGTACTCCGCTTGGAGTTGAAGGTAAAGTTATTCCAAGTGTCTCAGACAGAACTAAGACACTGAATGAAAACTTTTACGAGAGACTAGAGAGCAGGAAAGCACATTCATTACTTCCTCTACCTTCAGTTGAACTATCAAGAGCTTCTAGAAGAGCGGGGAGTGCAGGAAGTTGTTTCATTAAGGTCAACACAGCTTGGAGCATTTCTATACACCTTGTTTTAGACAGTGACTTTGAACTATATTTACCTGGTTCAATTCAATCGGAGATATAGACAGTTGCTGTATACTACAAGAAGTTAAATCTTGGAAATTCTGGTATGGACTTTCTTAACTATTCCACTTTTCGATTCGATTTACTTCGGCGCAAATTCTGAAGCTAGATATACTGTGAAATTCCCTTGGCCGAAACAACTCCCAATTGCATCTATAATTTCATCTTCTATATAATACGTTTTGGACACAACATGAAACCACCATTTAATAATTGGAATAAGCTTAATTGAGGTGCAATCTGCGAAACGGTTTTTGTTGGCAAAAATCTTGAAGAAACCTATGAATATTTAGCGTCAGTGTGTGAAGTAACTTTTCTTAATTTCAAAACTTTCCCATTTTCTGAAAAATTCTACTATTCAATGGCAAATAGAAACATCATCTAAATAGTTTTAGTTTGAAAATAAAAAGGTATAAGACATCAATCAATCCAAAATATAAGTCAAATTCACTTTATTTACAATCCAAATTACAAATTTAATGATATGAATATTCACTATCTATGGAAATTTAAATACCCGGATCTCATCGACGGTTATTGAACAAAGTCATAGAACATTCTAATCCTGGAGCTTTTGGCGAACATTATCTAATCAAAGTGTATTTCGAACTAGAGTTTCCATAGATAATCCAATTGTATTATCCTAATTTCTCAAAATCTGGTTGCGAATGTGAAGAATCAGAGATCAATGTCCAATTTGGCGAAGATTCAATTGAACTACTCATATTATTGGTTGTTATACTAATAGATGGAGTATTGTAAATATTCTCAGTAGTTCTAGAATCACTAATTTCATTTATTATTTATTCTGCTATTTTTTTTCTGTATCCGTATATTCTACTTGATCGCGATTGGTTTTTTCTATCAGATCACCAGATGCAACATTTTCCTACAGACAAATTTAGAAATTATTATATTAAAAATTGGTATTTTCATCTTACCTCTTCATTCACAAAGTTATCCTCAAATCCACTTGATGAAGGACTGGCTTTTCCACTACATTCACTTTGTGATTGCTCTTCTAATAGACTTTCCGTGGTTAAAATGGTCTTTGGAGCTGTACGCTACAGCAGAACATTGTAAAATAAAGTGTTACGAGAAATCTGCTAATTTGAAGAAGACTACACTGTTCATATTCCGAGCTGATCTACTCGAGGTTACTGGAATCGGAAATAAGTGAAATTGCCAGTTTAAATCTGGAGGAAGCCTGATGTGAGAAGTATTTTTCGAAGTCCACGAACTAGTGATCAGTGGCGGAAGGCTGCAAATTTTTTTTAGATACATTCTAACAATACTTGTATAAAAAAAGGGCAGAATACATTTGTACAAACTAGAATTATCGAAATTCAATTAGTTTATCTGAATTACAAAATATTTTCTGTAGCTAAGGTGAATAATAAGTTTATATTGTATTGATTGTAACGGACATTTTTGAGGATAATTTGGTTTTTCCTTTGCTGTAAAAACGAGATATTTTTTTATATAGCATATTTGTTTTCTGAGTAGAAAAGAACAGGATTAAGTTTTAATAAACGAAAGACAAAGAGTTATTTTCTTCTATTTTTTTTCAAATTTTATATATTTTGCGTAGAATCAATCATGACAACGTTAAGTTGTGTAGGTAGAATTGGTCACAACATTAAGTATGCAAAACTCAAAGTTATAAAAGTTTTACATTTGTTTTTCTAAAGAATGCGAACCGTGGAGAACTCGTTAGGCGCTACATGCTTTTCCGTGGTTCAATAGGCAGGAAGTGAAGAAATTAATAGAAAACTACAAACCACTCAAAGCGAAGACAACGAATATTGAGGTGAAAATTGTACTGAAAAGCGAAGAACCGATTTATTAGCGACCAAGAAGACTATCGGCATTCGAAAAAGAAGAAGTAGATAGACAGATAGAGGAATGGTTAAAAGATGTAATAATCAAACCGAGTTTTTCGGATTTCGCTAGTCCTATTGGACTAGTGAGAAAAAAGGATGGCCGAACCGAGGTACACAAATGGTAATAAAAAGGATACTGACTACAGAAGACTATGAAGATTTTTATTTGGAGCATGATATATTGTATAAATACGATAATGGATTAAAATTACTTGTCATTCCAAACAACATGAACAACAAAGAACAAAAAATAATAATAAAAGTCCACGAGACAGGAAATTTTTGAAAGAAACAAACAGAAGAATTAGTAAACAAGGAATTTTACATACCAAGACTAAAATACAAAATAGAAACGATTAAAAATAACTGTATACCTTGTAAATTATAGAATAAAAAAGATCCGCTAGAGAGGTATCACGTCGACCAATTAGGACCAATGAAATCAACAAAAAAATGTACATTTTTGTGGTAGTTGATGACTTTTCCAAATTTGTGTGGCTTTACCCAACAAAATAAACCACGACGAAAGAAGTGACATGTTGTCTTGAAAAATAGCGTAAAATATATCACCTCGTCCTGTAGGAAAGAAAGAAGGGATGTTTCATCCTAAAATCAACCACGACGAAAGAAGTGATATGTTGTCTTAGCATAAAATATTTGGAAGCCCGTCAAGGATAATATCGGACAGAGGATCCGCGTTCCGTTCTGAAAAATTCGAATCATATTGTCGAGAAGAAAATATTAAACATGTGTTAACAATTTGTGAAGTCCCACGAGGTAATGGAGAAGTGGAAAAGGCAAATAGGACCCTTATACGAGTCTTAACAAAACTTAGCGGCCGCAAGTTAAACTAAATAAAAATTATCTTTGTGTTCAATTTCTATACACACTAGCGCCCCCGCCAATTAGACACCAAACTAAATACGGTTCCATAGACGCCAAACTAAACAAGGTTCCATAGACACAAGCGCCTCCTGCCGGTCAAACGCCAAATTAAATACGATTCCATAGACAGTAGAGCCCCTGCCGGCCAGACGCCAAACTAAACACGGTTCCATAGACACTAGCGCACCCTGCTGGCCAGATGCCTAATTAAATTCAATTCTATAGACACTAGCGCCTCCCGCCAGCCAGATATTGTCATTCGTTTTCTTAATGCTTATTTGACACTTCACAATTTGTCACTATGCAATCCAATCAACCGTTTATTCTATAATTATATCCACTCAGATTTGAGATCATTATTGATGGTATCTACGACTCCATTTTCCAATTCTTCTTCATACTTATACAATTCGAAATTATGTATGATTGTACCATTCAAGTCCAGAAAGAAATCATGCTCATATACGTTTCAAACGATAAGCATTCTTACTTCTTTTCAGCATCATTTTCCTCATCATGGCTCTTCACATTACTACAAATATATAATAATAATAATTTGTTCGTGAGCTAAGTGATTTTTAAAATATTTATTTTGCCAATCTATTACGAGATTTAAGTATATTAAATAAATCATTAAAATTTAGAAGAAATTCATCTGTAGTACCTGCATTATGGAAATATGTATTAACATCTGTTCTCGATAAATAAAGAGGAACAGCTGCTCAATAACCATCACAAAAAGCCGTTACATTGTTTCCACCTTTACACTGATAAATTTCGCAAATCATGCAACTTGGAATTTCGTCGAAATGGTCCAATTACAACTCTGGTTAGCAAAAAGATATCGAAAAAAATTATATATCATTAGAAAATCTACACTCTAGCGATGTTTATAAAAAAACAAAAGCTGCATACCACCTTTACTTTTTTTTAAACGCATGAATTGTTGTAATAATATGAATATTTAAGATATAATACATACTGTGAAAGTTATGAAGTTATAACTTCTTGCATAAGTTAAAATAAGAAGAGACATGAAAATCAGAAACATTGAAGAAAAAAAAGTGAATTATTGAAGAAATGAGTCATTTTAGAAAATATCTTGTTTAACAATTTAAAAATTTTCTAAGTAAAATTGGGTTGGATGTCAGTAATTTACAAAAAGTTTTTGTCATAATAGTACAGCAAGTCAGCAATGTAAAAAATGAGATCAGGATTTGTTATGACAGCTATATATGATAAGGAATCAATCCGATGAGTTTTAAACATGAAAAAAAAAGGATTATGATAGAGTGGAGTGATAAACTCCATTTTAATAATGAAAATGATGAATTTTGATCTTCTGCTTTAGAAGATAATCTATAAAAAATACATACATAAAAAATAGATACCTTCCATAGGATAGTTGTAAGCCTACATTTTGATGTTTAGGACTTGTTTTGAAAAGAATACTGTTCCCTTTTCGTTCTCTCAACGTTTTTGCTTCCATTAGAATTACTTGATAACAATATACTTTCAACTGGTTGTTGAGAAGCTAAAAAAATAAAACAAAAGTGTGTGGGTATGTATCAGTAGAAATGTCATTACCTCACCCAATTCAAACAAACATGTTTCTTCAATAATCAACAACTCTAAAATACCTTTGACATGGAGTGCAATAAACCATTAAGTTGCATTACAATGTATTCGCTAAGCTAAATTTACACTCAACCAAGTCATATGCATACAGGACTTTTCAGGAAAATTCTTCATTACTATTCAGTTTCATTGGCAGATATAGTGTTGAATTTGTACATAGTGATGAAATGGTAAGTGACTTGAAAGTTCTTATTTAAAAACTGGTAAGACAATAATTTGAAATAATGATGGAAACATGACATTGCTAAATTTATTTTTTTCAGACTAGTTTGAGATTTTCAAAGGAAGTCACCTAAAATACTTAACAAAATATATAATTTAATATCAAATATTGATGAGCAACTACTAATTATTTTGATTATGAGTAAATTTATTAGAAAAATATTGATATTTAGACAAATATCAACACACTGGCAACATTTTTCATCAATTCATTGTAAACTACAAGTAACTCATTCTTCACAATTGGGGTGGAGTCTCTTTAAATCAAACCAATCAAAAATTACTCAATATTTTATTTTCTACCTCAGAAATATGAATAAAACAAGTAAGATGTGTTAGAACAATACGAGGATCTTTTCTATCATTTATTTATTGTGCAGAAATACCACAGTTCATTTGAATGATCTTTATCTTGCAATTCCATAAGGTAGGTACTCCAAAACTACTAAAGGTCCCCATGTGAATTCATCCAAACGCTCCTATTATATCAATCATTATATACAGGTAAATATTTAAAAAAAAATGTGTTGTTGGGGATTGTTTTATCAAATTTCCAAAAATATTTCCTAAATGATAGAATCACTGCAAAAATCTTCAAAGCCGGGTAGATGCTGTTCTCTTGTTGCTACTTCAATAATCTAATTCTTTTTTTGTAACTTGACATTCACAGACGTTACACTACAAATTTCCAGGCCCAGTTCAGATCAAGCTACCATAGCGAAATTAGTAAATATGTTAGAGTACATACAATTCTTTTTTATTAGAGGCCATTTTGGTAAATGAGAAATCACGCTGCTTTACCTAAAAATAAATTATTTGTAAACTACTTCCAGTATTGGTGTAGTGCTTATACTTGTTATTAAAAAAGATATTCAAACACTTGCCAACACCTTAAAAGCATATTCATCAACATGAAACATTGTGTTGTATACGTGAGTATTTTTATCAAATTACTTAGTTAAAGGTGTAGAAAATGTGAAAAATAATTGTACATACCTACTATAAGAATCAAAATTTTAAAAATTTATACATTTTCAGTCAAAATTTACTTCATTACATAAACTACATTCACTTTATCATGTATAAAACTTAAACATAAGTAAGTTTTCCAACTAGATACCAATTCCGTTTCTAACATTATAATGAATTCCGAAGTTCCTTTGTTTGAAACTTTGGTTTACTTTGACCTTGGACGTATAAAAAACATTAGCCCAGCTGGCATGTTTGAATATAACTGAAGCCAACTTACAGTAAACATCAATGTTGTCAAATTTTACAAATTATTTGTTTATTATCTGGATGCATGTTACGTTTCAAAAATATTTATTTATACATCGTAATATTATTAAAAACCAATAAGAATTGGCTCTAGTTCTCACTAAATTTGGTTAATGGACAATATTTCCCACAATTGATCTAAACAAAGATCAAGAAAATAATTTTGGCGAGAATGTTTATGAAAAAATATAAGCTAGGCAACATTGCTATGTAACTGTATTCATTTATGTTTTTGTTTTATCTAGCATAGAATGTTTGAAAGAAATAATATCAAATACTAGTTTTATTTGAATACATATTTACTATAGACATGTACCAACAAATCTTCGAGACAAACATATAGGTTTTTAATGAGGATATGCTTATTTATTATAATTATTAGTCAATTTAAGTCAAAAACAAGATTAAAGTAATGTGAAAACAAAAAACAAAGGCTAATAGATTAGCCTGGCCAGCAACTTCAGTACTTTCATCAAGTTGAAGTGAAAAGTTTGTTTTATTTAAACTGTAATAGTGAATTTGACCGATTTTTTTTTGCTTCCTTCTCAGTGAATGAAACTTCAGATTCTAACCTACAGAGTGTTCTGTTCCTTTTTTAGCTATCAATATGAATAGGCGATAAGATGCAAATGTAGCTTGTCTATTTTTCTCACCAGAAATTGATGTTTTCGTTATTGAGTTTGACTTTAAGAATTCTTTTTCTTTGTACTGAAAGAAATACATATGTTTTTTTTGTGAAAAGTCTTTACAGTTTTGAAGGTTTCATACTCTCATCAGCAAATACTTCGAAACATAAAACACACTGAAGTAGCAGGTTGTCATCTGTGCCAGTAACCACAAAAACCATATTTCAAATAATCAGCAATGTACTTATGGTTCGGTTTTGCCTTCTTAGGGACTTCTTTTAAAAATTCTAAACTAGCCTAATAAAAATAAGTTTTGCATTGAGATGTTTATTATTATAAATTATTAATAAATGATGCGGTTCTCTTGTTGCTACTTCAATAATCTAATTCTTTTTTTGTAACTTGACATTCACAGACGTTACACTACAAATTTCCAGGCCCAGTTCAGATCAAGCTACCATAGCGAAATTAGTAAATATGTTACGAGTACATACAATTCTTTTTTATTAGAGGCCATTTTGGTAAATGAGAAATCACGCTCCTTTACCTAAAAATAAATTATTTGTAAACTACTTCCAGTATTGGTGTAGTGCTTATACTTGTTATTAAAAAAGATATTCAAACACTTGCCAACACCTTAAAAGCATATTCATCAACATGAAACATTGTGTTGTATACGTGAGTATTTTTATCAAATTACTTAGTTAAAGGTGTAGAAAATGTGAAAAATAATTGTACATACCTACTATAAGAATCAAAATTTTAAAAATTTATACATTTTCAGTCAAAATTTACTTCATTACATAAACTACATTCACTTAATCTTCACGTATAAAACTTAAACATAAGTAAGTTTTCCAACTAGATACCAATTCCGTTTCTAACATTATAATGAATTCCGAAGTTCCTTTGTTTGAAACTTTGGTTTACTTTGACCTTGGACGGACGAATAAAAAAGATTAACCCAGCTGGCATGTTGCAATATAACTGAAGCCAACTTACAGTAAACCTCAATGTTGTCAAATTTTACAATTTATTTGTTTATTATCTGGATGCATGTTACGTTTCAAAAATATTTATTTATACATCGTAATATTATTAAAAACCAATAAGAATGTAAAGATGAAAAAGCACAATCTACAATTTCATTAAGTATCGAAGACAATCAGATAGCACACATTTATAAATGCAAGAATGCGAAAGAAATGTGGAATGAACTGCAAAAGGTACATGAAAGAAATAATTTAAGTAACAAGTTGTATTTATTGAGGAAGCTGTATCAGTCTAGACTTGAAAATAAACCAATGCATGAATACATTAAAGAAATACTAGAATTAGTTGAAAGACTACGAGGAGTTGGTGAGACTATTAAGGATTTCCATGTAGCTGCATTATTGTTAGATGGATTGCCAGAAAGTTATTCCACATTAGTAACAGCATTAGATGCTGGGCCAGATGATGAATTGACTCTTGAATATGTAAAGGGAAAACTAATGGATGAGTATAAAAGAAAAGAAGATACCAGTTCAACAGAGACGGCATTAAACACAAATAAAAAGTTTTCGAAGAAGATGAAAGAAAAAATAGAATGTTATTATTGTCATAGAAAAGGTCACTACAAAAAAGATTGTTTTTTCATGAAGAAAGACAGAAATAAGGGAAAGCAACATGCCAAAGTAACTGTTGAAGGTGATGAGTTGTCTGACTCAGTTTTTTGTTTCAATGTTTCCGGTAACAGTAAAAATAATCTAGAATGGTATATTGATTCAGGGGCTACAAGTCACATGTTAAATAATCCAGAATTATTTATTAATTTGGACTATTCAAAGTTAAATAAAATTATAGTTGCAAATGGTCAGGAAATGCAAGTCAAAGGTAAAGGTGATATTTTAGTAAAAACAGAAATTTCAGGTAAATGCATAAGTTTAAAATTTAAAGATGTTTTATTTGTACCTGAGCTAAGCAATAATCTGTTTTCGGTGTCTAAAATTACAAAAGCTGGTTATAACATAAAGTTTGATGATTGTAATTATATAGAAATTAATAATTCTATTATAGCCACAGGAAAATACTGTAATGGTTTATATAAATTAAACAAGTTTTCAGAAAAAGTAAATATTGTAAAAACGTGTGAGGAAATGAATAATTATATACATACATGGCACAGACGTTTAGGTCACAGAAGCCCGGATGATATAAAAATGATAGTAAGTAAAGATTTAGCTATTGGCATAAAAATAAATGATTGTGGTCAGAAAAAACAATGTGTAAATTAATGAGGAAATCTTTTCCTAAAAAATCAGATAAAAAGAAATATTTTTTGACTTTAACCGATGATTTTTCAAGATATACCACACTTTATTTGTTAGAATCTAAAGATGAAGTATATATTAAACTAAAGGAATTCATTCTAGAAGTCAAAAATATTTTTGGGGTCTATCCAAAAACATTTAGAAGTGATAATGGATGGGAATATACAGGGGTAGCTGTGCAGAAGCTACTCAAAAGTTTTGGTATAAGCTTTCAGTCGACTGCACCATATTGTCCAGAGCAAAATGGTGTGTCGGAGAGGAAAAATAGAACATTGATGGAATCGGCAAGGTGTATGTTATTAGATGCTAATTTACCCCATAAATATTGGGGGGAAGCAGTAACAACTGCTAACTACATTTCTAATAGACTACATACTAAAAGTAAAGAAAAGACTCCTTATGAGTTATGGGTCGGAAAGAAACCTGATTTATCATATTTCATTACATTTGGTTCTCAGGCTTTTGTTTACATTCCAAAAGAAAAAAGATCTAAACTAGAGAAAAGAGCAAAAATAGGTATTATAGTGGGATACAGTGAAAATAGTAAAGCTTATAGAATTCTAGATACAGATACAGATAAAATTATTATAAGTCGTAATGTAAAATTTAATGAATTTCTGAATCAACCTTTCAAAAATATAAATAATTGTAAGGCTGAAACTAGCAACTCAGATCCTGATTAAGCAATTACTGTTGACCTACAAACAAAAACTAAACCTGGAGTGGATGATTGTGACATAAATGAAGAAGGTGGAGGATCAAATAATAATATCAATGAAGAAGAAAATGAAATTCCAGAAGAAACTGGAGGTGAAAACTTTGAGGAAATTAATGATCAAGAAATTGTAACCAGATCAGGAAGGGTGTCAAAGAAAAGAAATTATAAAGGTTACATTTCATACAATGTGATGAATAAGAAAACTTATAATGAAAAGCAAGATCCAAAGACCGTAGATGAAGCGATGTCAAGAAGTGACCGAAGAAAATGGGAAAAAGCAATGGAACGAGAGTACGAATCATTAATGAAAAATGAGGCATGGATTTTAGTAGACCGTCCATCAAACAAAAATGTTGTGCAAAATAAGTGGGTGTTTTGTTTAAAAAGGAATTCAAATAATGAAATACGATATAATGCACGGCTAGTTGCAAAGGGTTTCACACAAACCTTTGGTATAGATTATTTTGAAACTTTTTCACCTGTAGTTAGATACTCTACAATAAGAATATTGTTTGCTTTATCTGTAGAATTAAGTTTAGATATTGACCACTTAGACGTAGAAACTGCATTTTTAAACGGAAACTTGGATGAAGAAATTTACATGGTGCAACCTGAGGGGTTTATTCTAAAAAATAATGAAAATAAAGTATGTTTATTAAAAAAGGCTATATATGGATTAAAACAATCCTCCAGAATTTGGAATATTAAAGTAAAAAATGTCTTAAAAGACTTAGGTTTTCAGCAATCAAGTTTTGAACCATGTATATTTTTCCAAAACAAGGACAAATTTATAATTCTAGTGGCCCTTTATGTTGATTTTTTAATTTGTTCAAATTCCTCAGTTTTTAAAACCAACTTCAAACAGGAATTGTCAAAACAATTTAAAATTAAAGACTTGGGGCTAATCAAATATTTTTTAGGTTTAAATATTGATTTTGACAAAACAATATGATTAAAGTTAATCAGAGGAACTATATTTTAGAATTATTAGAGCGTTTCAAGTTAGGTGATGCTAAAACTGTTTTGACTTCTATTGAAGTCGGTTTAAAATTGAAGCCATATTTGTTTGTGGTTTTTTAAATGAGTTTTGTGAGACTAAGCCCGTAATTCTTTCCAATGGCAGCCAAAGTGCACAAAAATTGTTAAAAAACCCTGTTTACCATAACAAAACTAAACATATAGACACTAAGTACCATTTTGTAAGGGAAGTAATTGAAAAAAAAATTTGGTTGAAATTAAATACATGCCTACTGAAAAAATGGTAGCAGATCTTTTAACAAAAGGGCTGCATAATCCCAAGCATATTTTTTGTACTAAAAATATTGGTCTAAATTAATTGCTGGTTTAAGGGGTAGTGTTGTAAAAAATTACTGAACGTAACCCAGCAATTAAGTTGGCAAGGATGATTATTATGTCAAGAAAAGATAAAAAAAAATGGTTACTTTCACATTCAAGTCATTTTGTGTAGTTTTACTTCTAATATAATAAAAGTATAGAAGAACCTGTATAAATTTCTTTTATTTATACTATAGAAGAAACGAATATTACAACAAAATCTGTCACACTGGGATTTTCTAGAAAACCAAAATAACTTGACAATTTTCAACAATTCTTTTGATTTAGTTACATATTCACTGACTTTTCCAAATTTGTGTGGCTTTACCCAACAAAATAAACCACGACGAAAGAAGTGACATGTTGTCTTGAAAAATAGCGTAAAATATATCACCTCGTCCTGTAGGAGAGAAAGAAGGAACGTTTCATCCTAAAATCAACAAAATCAACCACGACGAAAGAAGTGATATGTTGCCTTAGCATAAAGTATTTGGAAGCCCGTCAAGGATAATATCTGACAGAGGATCCGCGTTCCGTTCTGAAAAATTCGAATAATATTGTCGAGAAGAAAATATTAAACATGTGTTAACAACTTGTGAAGTCCCACGAGGTAATGGAGAAGTGGAAAGGGTAAATAGGACCCTTATACCAGTCTTAACAAAACTTAGCGGCCGCAAGTTGAACTAAATAAAAATTCTATTTGTTTTTAATTTCTATACACACTAGCGCCTCCCGCTATCCAAACGCCAAATTAAACACGATTTTATAGACACTATCTATCTCTGTCGACCAATCGCCAAGCTAAAACACTATTCTATGGACACTAGCGCCTACTGCCGGTCAAACGCCAAATTAAACACGATTCCATAGACAGTAGCGCCCCCAGCGAGCCAAACGCCAAACTAAACAAATTCCCATAAACACTGGCGCCTCCTGCTAGCCAAAATTCAAATTAAACACGACATATAAATCTATTTCAACAAATCGCCAAACTAAAATACGATTCTATAGTTACTAGCGCCCCCTACCGGCCAGACGCCAAATTAAGCACAGTTCCATAAACAAAAGCGCCTCTCGCTAGCAAAACGCAAAATTAAATACGATTCTGTAGACATCAGTTACCTCTGCCGGCCAGACGCCAAACTAAACAAGATTCCATAGACACTAGTGCCTCCCACTAGTCAAAAGTCAAATTAAACACGATTCTATAGACATATAAATCTATTTCAACAAATCGCCAAACTAAAATACGATTCTATAGTTACTAGCGCCCCCTACCGGCTAGACTCCAAATTAAGCACGGTTCCATAAACAAAAGCGCCTCTCGCTAGCAAAACGCCAAATTAAATACGATTCTGTAGACACCAGTGACCTCTGCCGGCCAAACGCCAAACTAAACAAGATTCCATAGACACTAGCGCCTCCCGCTAGCCAAACGTCAAATTAAACACGTTTCTATTGACCGATCGCCAAACTAACCAAACACGAACTTACGCCATCTGGCGAGGAATAGTCAAACTGGAAGTACCTAGCGGCTGGAAGTTGATCTTGATAAAAATACTATTTGTGTTCGATTTCTATACACACCAGCTCCTCCTGTCGGTCAGACGCCAAACTAGACCCGATTCTATAGACACTAGCGCCCTCTGCCGGCCGGACGTCAAACTAAACACGATTCTATACACACTGCCGCCCTTTGCCGTCCAAACGATAAACTAAAACACGAACTAGCGCCATCTAGCGAGGAATAGTCGAACTGAAAGTACTTAGCGGCCGCAAGTTAAACTAAATAAAAATTCTCTTTGTGTTCAATTTCTATACACACTAGCGCCCCCGCCAATTAGACACCAAACTAAATACGGTTCCATAGACGCCAAACTAAACAAGGTTCCATAGACACAAGCGCCTCCTGCCGGTCAAACGCCAAATTAAATACGATTCCATAGACAGTAGAGCCCCTGCCGGCCAGACGCCAAACTAAACACGGTTCCATAGACACTAGCGCACCCTGCTGGCCAGATGCCTAATTAAATTCAATTCTATAGACACTAGCGCCTCCCGCCAGCCAGATATTGCCATTCGTTTTCTTAATGCTTATTTGACACTTCACAATTTGTCACTATGCAATCCAATCAACCGTTTATTCTATAATTATATCCATTCAGATTTGAGATCATTATTGAAGGTATCTACGACTCCATTTTCCAATTCTTCTTCATACTTATACAATTCGAAATTATGTATGATTGTACCATTCAAGTCCAGAAAGAAATCATGCTCATATACGTTTCAAACGATAAGCATTCTTACTTCTTTTCAGCATCAATTTCCTCATCATGGCTCTTCACATTACTACAAATATATAATAATAATAATTTGTTCGTGAGCTAAGTGATTTTTAAAATATTTATTTTGCCAATCTATTACGAGATTTAAGTATATTAAATAAATCATTAAAATTTAGAAGAAATTCATCTGTAGTACCTGCATTATGGAAATATGTATTAATATCTGTTCTCGATAAATAAAGAGGAACAGCTGCTCAATAACCATCACAAAAAGCCGTTACATTGTTTCCACCTTTACACTGATAAATTTCGCAAATCATGCAACTTGGAATTTCGTCGAAATGGTCCAATTACAACTCTGGTTAGCAAAAAGATATCGAAAAAAATTATATATCTTTAGAAAATCTACACTCTAGCGATGTTTATAAAAAACAAAAGCTTCCTACCACCTTTACTTTTTTTTAAACGCATGAATTTTTGTAATAATATGAATATTTAAGATATAATACATACTGTGAAAGTTATGAAGTTATAACTTCTTGCATGAGTTAAAATAAGAAGAGACATGAAAATCAGGAAAATGAAGAAAATAAAGTGAATTATTGAAGAAATGAGTCGCTTTAGAAAATATCTTGTTTAACAATTCAACAATTTTCTAAGTAAAATTGGGTTGGATGTCAGTAATTTACAAAAAGTTTTTGTCATAATAGTACAGCAAGTCAGCAATGTAAAAAATGAGATCAGGATTTGTTATGACAGCTATATATGATAAGGAATCAATCCGATGAGTTTTAAACATGAAAAAAAAAAAGGATTATGATAGAGTGGAGTGATAAACTCCATTTTAATAATGAAAATAATGAATTTTGATCTTCTGCTTTAGAAGATAATCTATAAAAAATACATCGGGTGAAAAAGAAGACATGTACCAACAAAATTAAAAGGAGTAACAAAAAGAGGCATATTCAAAATTATACTTATCTACAATTATTCTATATATCTCGTAACAGTAAAGGATGACAGAGAGTTGAAAAGCTAAGAACAAATGTGCGAAAACATTTAGAAATGTGGTCCCCTCAAAATTCTTTATACATATAATTAATATAAAATAGATACCTTCCACAGGACAGCTGTAAGCCTACATTTTGATGTTTAGGACTTGTTTTGAAAAGAATACTGTTCCCTTTTCGTTCTCTCAACGTTTTTGCTTCCATTAGAATGACTTGATAACAATATACTTTCAACTGGTTGTTGAGAAGCTAAAAAAACAAAACAAAAGTGTGTGGGTATGTATCAGTAGAAATGGCATTACCTCACCCAATTCAAACAAACATGTTTCTTCAATATTCAACAACTCTAAAATACCTTAGACATGGAGTGCAGTAAACCATTAAGTTGCATTACAATGTATTCCCTAAGCTAAATTTACACTAACCAAGTCATATGCATACAGGACTTTTCAGGAAAATTCTTCATTACTCATTCAGTTTCATTGGCAGATATAGTGTTGAATTTGTACAAAGTGATGAAATGGGAAGTGACTTGAAAGTTCTTATTCAAAAACTGGTAAAGACAATAATTTGATGGAAACATGACATTGCTAAGGTTATTTTTTTTCAGACTAGTTTGAGATTTTCAAAGGAAGTCACCTAAAATACTTAACAAAATATATGATTTAATATTAAATATTGATGAGCAACTACTAATTATTTTGATTAAGAGTAAATTTATTAGAAAAATATTAATATTTAGACAAATATCAACTCACTGGCAACATTTTTCAACAATTCATTGTAAACTACAAGTTACTTATTCTTCACAATTGGGGTGGAGTCTCTTTAAATCAAACCAATCAAAAATTACTCAATATTTTATTTTCTTACCTCAGAAATATGAATAAAACAAGTAAGATGTGTCAGAACAATACGAGGATCTTTTCTATCATTTATTTATTGTGCAGAAATACCACAGTTCATTTGAATGATCTTTATCTTGCAATTCCATAAGGTAGGTACTCCAAAACTACTAAAGGTCCCCATGTGAATTCATTCAAACGCTCCTATTATATCAATCATTATATACAGGTAAATATTTAAAAAAAAAATGTGTTGTTGGGGATTGTTTTATCAAATTTCCAAAAATATTTCCTAAATGATAGAATCACTGCAAAAATCTTCAAAGCCGGGTAGATGCTGTTCTCTTGTTGCTACTTCAATAATATAATTCTTTTTTTGTAACTTGACATTCACAGACGTTACACTACAAATTTCCAGGCCCAGTTCAGATCAAGCTACCATAGCGAAATTAGTAAATATGTTAGAGTACATACAATTCTTTCTTATTAGAGGCCATTTTGGTAAATGAGAAATCACGCTGCTTTACCTAAAAATAAATTATTTGTAAACTACTTCCAGTATTGGTGTAGTGCTTATACTTGTTATTAAAAAAGATATTCAAACACTTGCCAACACCTTAAAAGCATATTCATCAACATGAAACATTGTGTTGTATACGTGAGTATTTTTATCAAATTACTTAGTTAAAGGTGTAGAAAATGTGAAAAATAATTGTACATACCTACTATAAGAATCAAAATTTTAAAAATTTATACATTTTCAGTCAAAATTTACTTCATTACATAAACTACATTCACTTAATCTTCACGTATAAAACTTAAACATAAGTAAGTTTTCCAACTAGATACCAATTCCGTTTCTAACATTATAATGAATTCCGAAGTTCCTTTGTTTGAAACTTTGGTTTACTTTGACCTTGGACGTATAAAAAACATTAGCCCAGCTGGCATGTTTGAATATAACTGAAGCCAACTTACAGTAAACCTCAATGTTGTCAAATTTTACAAATTATTTGTTTATTATCTGGATGCATGTTACGTTTCAAAAATATTTATTTATACATCGTAATATTATTAAAAACCAATAAGAATTGGCTCTATTTCTCACTAAATTTGGTTAATGGACAATATTTCCCACAATTGATCTAAACAAAGATCAAGAAAATAATTTTGGCGAGAATGTTTATGAAAAAATATAAGCTAGGCAACATTGCTACGTAACTGTATTCATTTATGTTTTTGTTTTATCTAGCATAGAATGTTTGAAAGAAATAATATCAAATACTAGTTTTATTTGAATACAAATTTACTATACACATGTACCAACAAATCTTCGAGACAAACATATAGGTTTTTAATGAGGATATGCTTATTTATTATAATTATTAGTCAATTTAAGTCAAAAACAAGATGAAAGTAATGTGAAAACAAAAAACAAAGGCTAATAGATTAGCCTGGCCAGCAACTTCAGTACTTTCATCAAGTTGAAGTGAAAAGTTTGTTTTATTTAAACTGTAATAGTGAATTTGACCGATTTTTTTTTGCTTCCTTCTCAGTGAATGAAACTTCAGATTCTAACCTACAGAGTGTTCTGTTCCTTTTTTAGCTATCAACATGAATAGGCTGTAGGATGCAAATGTAGCTTGTCTATTTTTCTCACCAGAAATTGATGTTTTCGTTATTGAGTTTGACTTTAAGAATTCTTTTTCTTTGTACTGAAAGAAATACATATGTTTTTTTTTTTGTGAAAAGTCTTTACAGTTTTGAAGGTTTCATACTCTCATCAGCAAATACTTCGAAACATAAAACACACTGAGGTAGCAGGTTGTCATCTGTGTCAGTAACCACAAAAACCATATTTCAAATAATCAGCAATGTACTTATGGTTCGATTTTGCCTTCTTAGGGACTTCTTTTAAAAATTCTAAACTAGCCTAATAAAAATAAGTTTTGCATTGAGATGTTTATTATTATAAATTATTAATAAATGAATTTTGTCTTATCACTTGTTTTTAAATAAGTATTTTTAAGGCAATTACCATTTAACCAATCTAATCACTTTGTACAAATTAAACATTATATGTGCAAATCGAACTAAACGAGTAATGGAGAACTGTTCTGAAAAGTTTTGATTGTATGTGACTTGGTTGAGATATTATAGATTATAAGGGAGACTAGCTAAAACGTTCAAATAAGATGTGAGAATGCTTATCGTTTGAAACGTAAATGAAAATGATTTCTTTCTGAACTTGATTGATACAATCATACCTAATTTAGAATTGTATAAGTATGGAGAATTGGAAAATGGAGCCGAAGATACCTCCAATAATGATCTTTAACTCGAATGGATACAATTATGGAATAAACGTTTGATTGAATGGAAAAGTGTTGATTATTTCATAAAGTACGCGAGGACAATTTGTGTGCTGCATTTACTACTACCTACTGCTACCACCACACTTACTATTATACTGTCTGACGCCGGTTTCGATGTACTCCTCTAGTTTCTATGTGATTTGTACAAAACAAACAAAATATTACTACGTATAATTTGATATCAAATGGTTATTTGATTGAATTAGTAACTCACTAAAGGTATTGAAGAAAATATGTAATTTGATCCATTTGGTCGAAAGATACAAAAAACTACAGGAAGAAGTGATTTATAAGATATCTACTGATTTTGGTATTTGTAATAACTGCAAATTATCAAAGGATTATTTCTTAAAGGAAAGATTATCATTACTCTGACTGAATTAGAACAACTCTAAAATTCAGTGGTAAGTTCAATAATTACTCATCTTGTACTGGATACTGTGAACAATTTGAAATTATTATTATAATTATTTTCTAGTTTATGCTCTTTGAAAAATAGCAAATGAATGCTCTCAAATTTTTTCGATAATAATATAATGGGAATCGTATAGAACTGCTTTTGTTTCTTATAATTAAAAATCACATTGTTAACAGAAGTTAATTTGAAATTAGAATTTTCTCTATATAGAAAAATTGTTTCTGATTTTGTATAATAGTGTTCGTTTCTATAATTGATCTTCACACAAATGTTTTTGTAATCCATTTACTTAACACACTTTATCTGTCTTGATTGAACTTCTCAGTGAATATGTAACTAAATCCTAATTTTAATGTACGGACAAAAATAATTATTGAAAATTGTAAAGTTATTTTGGTTTTCTAGAAAATCCCAGTGTGACAGATTTTGTATAGAAATTTTAAAACTTTGACTTATATTTTGTATTGATTGATGTCTTATACCTTGTTATTTTCAAACTAAAACTATTTAGATGATGTTTCTGTTTGCCAATGAACAAGAGAATTGTTCAGAAAATGGGAAAGTTTTGAAATTAAGAAAAAGAAAGATCGTTTTAGTTCCATAAAAGGTTATTAGTTTTTCAACTAGAAATATTCAGACAATTTAAAACAAAATATGCTCCAGTTTCAACAACTAGGCCACGTAAGGATTCAGATTCCTATATCAAAATGAATCATTTATTGAGATCTCTCTGTGGTAAAGCATTGTCGGTCGAATATAAAATCACCCTGTATTTACTGAGTTATATTTAGATTATGTAAATTCCAAAGATAATAATAATCTTTTTGTATTTACTCAACCTCTAAACAGAACTAAATTTGTTTATTTCAAAGAAGATCTGTGTATATTTTAGGATTTAGCCTTACTTCGTTTATTTTATATGTATGTTTTAATACAATTTCATTGTTGCTCTATTTTATACTGTTCACTCCTTTATTGTATGAGCAGCTTGAAATTGTTGTCACTATAGACTTGGGCTCTTTGAAAAATAGCAAATGAATGCTCTCAAATTTTTTCGATAATAATATAATGGGAATCGTATAGAACTGCTTTTGTTACTTGCCATTTTTCTTGATTAAAAAATTTCTTATAATTAAAAATCACATTGTTAACAGAAGTTAATTTGAAATTAGAATTTTCTCTATATAGAAAAATTGTTTCTGATTTTGTATAATAGTGCTCGTTTCTATAATTGATCTTCACACAAATGTTTTTGTAATCCATTTACTTAACACACTTTATCTGTCTTGATTGAACTTCTGAGTGAATATGTAACTAAATCAAAATAATTATTGAAAATTGTGAAGTTATTTTGGTTTTCTAGAAAATCCCAGTGTGACAGATTTTGTTGTAATATTAGTTTCTTCTATAGTATAAATAAAAGAAATTTATACAGGTTCTTCTATACTTTTATTATATTAGAAGTAAAACTACACAAAATGACTTGAATCTGAAAGTAACCATTTTTTTTTATCTTTTCTTGACATAATAATCATCCTTGCCAACTTAACAACGTTCAGTAATTTTTTACAACACTACCCCTTAAACCAGCAATTAATTTTGACCAATATTTTTAGTACAAAAAATATGCTTGGGATTATGCAGCCCTTTTGTTAAAAGATCTGTTACCATTTTTTCAGTAGGCATGTATTTAATTTCAACCAAATTTTTTTTCAATTACTTCCCTTACAAAATGGTACTTAGTGTCTATATGTTTAGTTCTGTTATGGTAAACAGGGTTTTTTAACAATTTTTGTGCACTTTGGCTGCCATTGAAAAGAATTACGGGCTTAGTCTCACAAAACTCATTTAAAAAACCACTAACAAATATGGCTTCAATTTTAAACCGACTTCAATAGGAGTCAAAACAGTTTTAGCATCACCTAACTTGAAACGCTCTAATAATTCTAAAATATAGTTCCTCTGATTAACTTTAATCATATTGTTTTGTTTGTCAAAATCAATATTTAAACCTAAAAAATATTTGATTAGCCCCAAGTCTTTAATTTTAAATTGTTTTGACAATTCCTGTTTGAAGTTGGTTTTAAAAACTGAGGAATTTGAACAAATTAAAAAATCATCAACATAAAGGGCCACTAGAATTATAAATTTGTCCTTGTTTTGGAAAAATATACGTGGTTCAAAACTTGATTGCTGAAAACCTAAGTCTTTTAAGACATTTTTTACTTTAATATTCCAAATTCTGGAGGATTGCTTTAATCCATATATAGCCTTTTTTAATAAACATACTTTATTTTCATTATTTTTTAGAATAAACCCCTCAGGTTGCACCATGTAAATTTCTTCATCCAAGTTTCCGTTTAAAAATGCAGTTTCTACTTCTAAGTGGTCAATATCTAAACTTAATTCTACAGATAAAGCAAACAATATTCTTATTGTAGAGTATCTAACTACAGGTGAAAAAGTTTCAAAATAATCTATACCAAAGGTTTGTGTGAAACCCTTTGCAACTAGCCGTGCTTTATATCGTATTTCATTATTTGAATTCCTTTTTAAACAAAACACCCACTTATTTTGCACAACATTTTTGTTTGATGGACGGTCTACTAAAATCCATGCCTCATTTTTCATTAATGATTCGTACTCTCGTTCCATTGCTTTTTCCCAATTTCTTCTGTCACTTCTTGACATCGCTTCATCTACGGTCTTTGGATCTTGCATTTCATTATAAGTTTCCTTATTCATCACATTGTATGAAATGTAACCTTCATAATTTCTTTTCTTTGACACCCTTCCTGATCTGGTTACAATTTCTTGATCATTAATTTCCTCAAAGTTTTCACCTCCAGTTTCTTCTGGAATTTCATTTTCTTCTTCATTGATATTATTATTTGATCCTCCACCTTCTTCATTTATGTCACTATCATCCACTCCAGGTTTAGTTTATGTTTGTAGGTCAACAGTAATTGCTGAATCAGGATCTGAGTTGCTAGTTTCAGCCTTACAATTATTTATATTTTTAAAAGGTTGATTCAGAAATTCATTAAATTTTACATTACGACTTACAATAATTTTATCTGTATCTGTATCTAGAATTCTATAAGCTTTTCTATTTTCACTGTATCCCACCATAATACCTGTTTTTGCTCTTTTCTCTAGTTTAGATCTTTTTTCTTTTGGAATGTAAACAAAAGCCTGAGAACCAAATGTAATGAAATATGATAAATCAGGTTTCTTTCCAATCCATAACTCATAAGGTGTCTTTTCTTTACTTTTAGTATGTAGTCTATTAGAAATGTAGTTAGCATTTGTTACTGCTTCCCCCCAATATTTATGGGGTAAATTAGTATCTAATAACATACACCTTGCCGATTCCATCAATGTTCTATTTTTCCTCTCCGACACACCATTTTGCTCTGGACAATATGGTGCAGTCGACTGAAAGCTTATACCAAAACTTTTGAGTAGCTTCTGCACAGCTACCCCTGTATATTCCCCTCCATTATCACTTCTAAATGTTTTTGGATAGACCCCAAAAATATTTTTGACTTCTAGAATGAATTCCTTTAGTTTAATATATACTTCATCTTTAGATTCTAACAAATAAAGTGTGGTATATCTTGAAAAATCATCAGTTAAAGTCAAAAAATATTTATTTTTACCAACAGTAGGGGTTCTCATAGGTCCACATATATCACTATGGATTATATCAAGAACTTTAAACGTCTTACTTTCTGATTTTTTAGGAAAAGATTTCCTCATTAATTTACCTTCAATACAAGTGACACATTGTTTTTTCTGACCACAATCATTTATTTTTATGACCTAAACGTCTATGCCATGTATGTATATAATTATTCATTTCCTCACACATTTTTACAATATTTACTTTTTCTGAAAACGTGTTTAATTTATATAAACCATTACAGTATTTTCCTGTGGCTATAATAGAATTATTAATTTCTATATAATTACAATCATCAAACTTTATGTTATAACCAGTTTTTGTAATTTTAGACACCGAAAACAGATTAAACTTATGCATTTACCTGAAATTTCTGTTTTTACTAAAATATCACCTTTACCTTTGACTTGCATTTCCTGTTCATTTGCAACTATAATTTTATTTAACTTTGAATAGTCCAATTTAATAAATAATTCTGGATTATTTGACCTGTGACTTGTAGCCCCTGAATCAATATACCATTCTAGATTATTTTTACTGTTACCGGAAACATTGAAACAAAAAACTGAGTCAGACAACTCATCACCTTCAACAGTTACTTTGGCATGTTGCTTTCCCTTATTTCTGTCTTTCTTCATGAAAAAACAATCTTTTTTGTAGTGACCTTTTCTATGACAATAATAACATTCTATTTTTTCTTTCATCTTCTTCGAAAACTTTTTATTTGTGTTTAATGCCGTCTCTGTTGAACTGGTATCTTCTTTTCTTTTATACTCATCCATTAGTTTTCCCTTTACATATTCAAGAGTCAATTCATCATCTGGCCCAGCATCTAATGCTGTTACTAATGTGGAATAACTTTCTGGCAATCCACCTAACAATAATGCAGCTACATGGAAATACTTAATAGTCTCACCAACTCCTCGTAGTCTTTCAACTAATTCTAGTATTTCTTTAATGTATTCATGCATTGGTTTATTTTCAAGTCTAGACTGATACAGCTTCCTCAATAAATACAACTTGTTACTTAAATTATTTCTTTCATGTACCTTTTGCAGTTCATTCCACATTTCTTTCGCATTCTTGCATTTATAAATGTGTGCTATTTGATTGTCTTCGATACTTAATGAAATTGTAGATTGTGCTTTTTCATCTTTACGTTTCCATTCAACAGATGGTTCATTTGGTATTGCCTCTTCTACAACAGACCAATTTCCTTCTCGTGTAAGCAACATTTTAATTCTAAATTTCCAATTTTGATAATTGTTGTTGTCTAATCTGGCGAAAGTAAACTTTACACTTTCAGATTCCATTTCTGCTTTTAATTTGCTTTACAAGCCAAGCCGGCACGCCTTATTTTTTAGGTTAGCTTTTATACTTTACTTTGAAATTAACTGAAGCTTATTAAATCTGGCCTGGGCCCATAATCTGTTGTAATATTCGTTTCTTCTATAGTATAAATAAAAGAAATTTATACAGGTTCTTCTATACTTTTATTATATTAGAAGTAAAACTACACAAAATGACTTGAATCTGAAAAGTAACCATTTTTTTTTTGACATCATAATCATCCTTGCCAACTTAATTGCTGGGTTACGCTCAGTAATTTTATATATAGAAAAATTGTTTCTGATTTTGTATAATAGTGCTCGTTTCTATAATTGATCTTCACACAAATGTTTTTGTAATCCATTTACTTAACACACTTTATCTGTCTTGATTGAACTTCTCAGTGAATATGTAACTAAATCCTAATTTTAATGTACGGACAAAAATAATTATTGAAAATTGTAAAGTTATTTTGGTTTTCTAGAAAATCCCAGTGTGACAGATTTTGTATAGAAATTTTAAAACTTTGACTTATATTTTGTATTGATTGATGTCTTATACCTTGTTATTTTCAAACTAAAACTATTTAGATGATGTTTCTGTTTGCCAATGAACAAGAGAATTGTTCAGAAAATGGGAAAGTTTTGAAATTAAGAAAAAAGAAAGATCGTTTTAGTTCCATAAAAGGTTATTAGTTTTTCAACTAGAAATATTCAGACAATTTAAAACAAAATATGCTCCAGTTTCAACAACTAGGCCACGTAAGGATTCAGATTCCTATATCAAAATGAATCATTTATTGAGATCTCTCTGTGGTAAAGCATTGTCGGTCGAATATAAAATCACCCTGTATTTACTGAGTTATATTTAGATTATGTAAATTCCAAAGATAATAATAATCTTTTTGTATTTACTCAACCTCTAAACAGAACTAAATTTGTTTATTTCAAAGAAGATCTGTGTATATTTTAGGATTTAGCTTTACTTCGTTTATTTTATATGTATGTTTTAATACAATTTCATTGTTGTTCTATTTTATACTGTTCACTCCTTTATTGTATGAGCAGTTTGAAATTGTTGTCACTATCGACTTGGGCTCCCTTGTGGTGGTTATTCCGAAACCCGATTGGAGTGTCCCACATACTTTTTCAAGCTGGATCCATATTAAGCATATTTGCTTTCGAAAGTATACCAGCGGGGCAGTGTCATTCAAACTATTACCAACCATAGAGGCATGTATAGGATGAACCGATTGAGTATCGGTATAATAACAGCTCCTTCTGTAATGTTGATGAGGTGAGTGAGAACTGTATCCCAGACTACTCTAATTTCTCTAATCTCTATTTGTTTCCCCTGTTATATGTGAATTTTATTTTTTTATTTAAGGATAAGGCTGAAACTGTTGAAATTAGGCATAAAAAATGATTTGCATAAAATTAATAAAAAAAAAATGATTTTATAACAAACTTTATTGAGAAAATTAACAAATTTTTATCAAAAATTAGAACGAACATTTTTCCTTCAAATCACGACACCATCACTCAAAAGTATCTTTCTGCTATTCTCCTCATATTTCATCCTCCTTCTCTTCTTCATCCTCCTCTACTTCTTGCTCCTCTTCTTCTTCTTCTTCGTAGTCTTCCGCCGAAGATTCCGTCTCATCACCCAACTTCGCGCGTTTCTTTTGTTTACCGCCGCCATCCTCACTCGCGTATCTCTGTCGCTTCGTGTTTCTCGAAGATTTCGCATATCTATATATGAAGCTGTACTTTTTCAGTCTGTCGAGCAGCTTCATTTCGACGGCTTCTTTAGCCTGTTTGACGGCTACGTCCATCCTGAGTTTGAGTTTATTGAATTTATCTTTCAGCACAAGGTTATCGTCGATATTTTTCAAGAACGGTTTCAAATTTTCGGCCTTCACCCAAGATCTAGTCACCGCGTCGGAATCGAAAAATGTCACGTGGTAGTGCGTCTGAAAATAATCGTTATCCCTCAATACACAGTGTAACTAACTCCATAGATCCAATACCTTGTGTCGTTTCAAGAATTTTATCAAAATATATTACGAAAAAAAGTCGATTAATCACCCTGTATATGGCCATCAAAATTTACAAATTAAAAAAATATAAAGCTGTATACTAGTTTACAAATTTCCCACTCTCCATTTTCAGTTGATAAAAAGAATCGCACTCTATTTAAGGTAACTTGAAATTTATTTCGATTTCCACTCCAAATGAAATATTGGAATAAGTAAACAAATCACCCTGTATACCCTGTATACATGTACGTGACATGAACTAAAAAAATGGTACTTACAACACTAACCTAATGAAAGTAACCAAGAGAAATATTAGACTTACCGGTTCTAAGGAATCTTTCAAGCAAAAATAATTCTCGATTTCCGGATCATCTTCCACCATAGCCGGCCACCATGGATAACCTTCGATTTTCGCCCAGACGATGCTACCCGCGTTATATTTATTAAATATCATCAGCTCCTTTTCTTTATCGTCGATCGATTGTTCCTTGATTTCGCATCTATTATACCTCCCATCTGGATTCATCCAACAATACCATTTGTCAGGTAGATCCAGGGGATCTTTCACGTCGGGCAGGTATCTATACTTATCGCAAGAGTCGCAATACACGTAGAGACCGACGTTTCTGAATTCTTGAAGTAATCTCATTTTCTCGTAGAAGCTCTCGTTCAAAAAATCCATATGTTCCTCCTCTTTCGCATCTTTTCTGTTTAGAACTTCCTTGGAATTGGCGTCGCTACAGTTCATTGGTGGTGATGCATCGAACTTATCTGCAGGAGTCACGATAATCTTCGTATCGTTAGCATCTTTTTCCTCCTTTGGAGCTTGGAGCGATACCGTTGAGTTTTGGTTTTGATAAGTTTGTTTTTTCTTCTCCTTAACCATTTTCAACCAGTTATTGAATTTTGTCACTACCAAATTTTTGTAATACAAATTGGTTTCTTTACTCAAAGTCGACGGCATTTTAAAACTTCTACAATTTTAATATACAAATAACACTTATTAACCGTCTTACTTTCATTCACTTAAAAAAATATTTTTGACAATTGTTGACTTTTGAAATTTAAGCACTTTGAAATGTTTATCTCGTTAACCAATCGAAATCATCAATTGATGATATCTTTACGTATATTTAAGAAAAAAACGATTTTTCGCGTTGTACATCACGAAATAAAACCGCTATAATTACGATGATTTAACTATCTGAAACAAATAAAATGAAAATATGTAGACATATATGTAATACCAACTGTCCATATAGGAGTCTTACCTATATGAGTAATAATAGTATAACCATTGTATAAAGAATATTCTTTAGAGTTAGACAACGTATTATCACAAAAATAATATTTTACAACGTTGCATAGAATATTTTTTGTGTTGAAAGTTAAAATGGCAACATGCTAGTACGCTGTGAAGTTGGCTCCTAGTGATATTAGACAGTTTAGGTTATTGCATATCTGTCTATATATTAAGTTATAACAATAAAAAGGATATTTTTATTCTAATAATACTAAAAACAACAAGTTATAGGTCCGAGACTTTTCACTGTATAAATAAATAATTCGGATTACGAAACTAAAAACGAAAATTCATTAGAACAAAAAACTTTTCTGGAAACTGTAACATAAATGGAATAACTTTAAAAGCATATAGAATTATGGACTTGGTTATAAACCGCATAGGTACCGAGTAGTATTCATGATTATGAATATATAAAAACATACATTTGTACATACATACATAACACATATTATGAGCTGTACTGGTAAATGATGAAATATTTGAAAAATTGTCTAAGCTGTATGAAGGAGATACAAAACAATTAAAAGGTAAGGTCACTCAAAAATTTTTCAGCTATATCTATAAGAGAAATGACATTCAATATATCTGTATTCATAAGTGATAATAATAACCACAATGAGAGGCGATGAGTACACATTTAAAAAACTAGAAGATCAAAGCATGATGAAATCTACAAAACGTGACATAAGTGTAAAAGGTATTGGAAACAAACATTTTGATGAATGCTTTCTTCAGAATGTTATAATATTTTCACTGGAACACAAAAGTTAAGTGTCAGACTGGATAATAGAATACATAAAAATGGTTGAAACTAAATTTGATACAAAAGTTCATTAAGTAAGATAGGAAATAATGGAGAATATACGAGTAAACGAATGAAAGAATATACAAAAAATGAGGTACTATTCTTGATTATACTCCAGCAAACTTCCCATAACTTAATGGAAAATTGGATTGAGGGTAAACCTTGGACACTAAGAAATCTAAGTGTATTTGGCTCAGATGCGAGGATTTGGCGAAGATACTCGAAAAGATATCGGCTCTGGAATAAAATTGAAATACATGATATAAAAATAATAACTAGTATATTAAAAGATAATGAAGAAACCAGAAGTCAAAAACAAGATGAAAGTAATGTGAAGAAGAGCCACGATGAGGAAAATGATGTTGAAAACAAAGAACAAATAACAGTAAAGTGAGAAGTGTAAAATAATATTGAGGAGAACAAGGAACAGGAAATAAGGAAATCAAAAAGAAAAATTTCTGACCTATTGTGATTTTCCAACAAAAACAATATTATTTCCTTAAGAAGCTTGAACAATCTTGACAGCACTTTACCTCTTGAGACCCACCGTACTTCACAATGAAGCAGGAATGCTTTTTGCTCACTTCCCATTTGATCACACAGAATAGCAAAAAGTCAGCAAGTTAGCAAGCAACTTCAGTACTTTCATTAAGTTGATGTGAAAAGTTTTTTTTCAAAACTGTAACTGTGAAATTGAGCGATTTTTTTATTTTCTTTTCAGTGAATGAATCTTCAGATTCTATCCTAAAGAGTGTTCTGATCCTTTTTTAGCTAGCTGTCAATATGAATAGGCGATATGATGCAATTGTAGCTTGTCTATTTTGCTCACCACAAATTGATGTTTTCATTAGTGAGTGTGACTTTAAGAATAAGTTCGAATAAGAGGTGAGAATGCTTATCATTTGAACTGAACTTGAATGTTACAATCATACATAATTTCGAATTGTATAGGTGTGAAGAAATGGAAAATGGAACCGAAGATACCTACAATATTAAACTCAAACCTGAATGGATGCAATTATGGAAAGAACGTTTGATTGGATTGCACAGTAACAAATTGAGAAGTTTCAAAGAAGCATTAAGGAAATGATTGGCAATATTGAAAATTCCACATCAGATAATACTTTCGAATGGCTAATGAAGATGCTTATAGAATACAAAATGGGGAAAGTGAATTGAATAATAGAGGTAATTATTTAATTACAATAAATATATGTAAAAACTTATGATGTACATATTGATTTGTTGATTGTACAATGAATCGTCACTGAGGACATACACACAGCTGCCCAAAATTTGTTAAATGGACAATTGACAAAAGTAAAAGTCCTTTAAAGATACTAGAAGAATATTCACATTGAGAAATCCAAGACATGTACTACTATTACCACACTCACTTTTACACTGTCTGACACCTGTTTCAATGTTCTCCATTAGTCTCTATGTGTTTTGTACATAACAAAAAAATATTACCGGGTATAATTTGATTCAAGATCATCAGTTGATTGAATTAGTAAACTCACTCTCTACTCAATAACAACATTCTGTAGGCTAATGTAAAAGGCTTTTCTTGTTTGAATTTCCCGCCTCCCAACTGAAACGGCAACACTGCAAATGTCAATAGGCAGTGTTGTTTTATTACTATTATTACTATATCTATACAAGAAAAAATTACTAACAATAATTTATTCAATCTGCTTAAGTTATTTAAACAACTTTTTTTATTAACAGCAAGGACACGGAGGTAAACGTATCAATAGTTTTGGAGCTCAACGAGGTTTGAAATTTTTATAAAAAAATTCATGTATATCTTATATGAATGAATAATCTACATACCTTCAATTTCAAACACATATATAAACATTTTTCTTCAAAACAATTAAAAAACACAATTAAGATTTTTATTTCACCAAAGGGTTTGTGATAACCTTTTCAGAATGTAAATAAATGATTCTGTTAATGTAAAACGGTCGGTTAAACTTACATTCTGGTCCACATTTCTTAGAAGCACATTTTAAGCATTCTCCAAAGCAACCATGGCATCTTAAATTCAAGCAGTTACAAAGACCCATTTTTGATTTATTTTCATAAGATGTTGACGGCAATATCGTTATTTTTCTTCAATTTGTACACTACTGTCTCTGAATGGTAATAGGCTTGCGGAACCATATCGAAATGGTTTTCTTCATTTATTTCAATCGGTATCTTATACAGATTCGATGTCGGTAGACTTGCGGAATCAAGTCGCCATGATCTTTCTCTATTTATATCAGTTTGTGGAGAATTTTGACTGGATGCTGTAGGTCTGAAGGATTTAAATCGGATTAATGTTTTTCTTGAAAGCATCTTGTAAGATTTTTCAGTTTGTGGTTTTGTTGTAAGTGAATATACATATATTTTCGAGATCAAATCTTACTTCTTTTTTGGAGGGCTAACGTTTTCATTCAGTGCTCTGACTCCACTGGATATTGACGGTATTGCGGAATTATACTGATACGTCTTAACTAGACATGATTTTTTCCTTGGAGGTTTATCGTTATTTTCCTAAATAAAAATATTTTCAAGAACAAGAAACTAATTTTGATGAAAAAGTTTATGAAAATATATAAGCTAAGCAAAATGGCTGCCTTTGTTTACTAAATACTAAAAAAGCATTTTGAATAGATTTGTTGGAGTGAAATATTTTTGAGTGTTTAGATATTGTTCAAGTGATATATTAGTCTTAGTTTCAATTTTTAGTAAAGCTTTTTATATTTCCCCATTCCAGTCATATGGTTAAATTAGTTACTTACAAAACTCTACAGAATAGGATACTAGAATAATATATATTTTGACTTATAATATTATTATGAGGAAAGCAGTAGTCAAAAACAATTTGAAAGTAATGTGAAGAAGAGCCATGATTAGGAAAATGATGCTGAAAACAAAAAACAAGAAACAGAAAAGTCAAAAGTGTAAAATGAAGAAAGAAAGAACAAGAAATAAGGAAATAAAGAAGATAAAATTATGCCCCATCGCGTAATTTTACAACAAAAACAATCATATTTCATGAACAAGCCCAAACAATCTTGACAGCACTTTCACTCATTTCATCGCACAGAATGGCAAAAAGTCGGTATTGCTTAGGCTGCGACTTAATGAAATTTACAATCTTCACTGTATTATCAACCGCCGCTGGCTAAATTCTTTTTCTGTTCAAGGTCAAATGCCTTTAAATTTATTGTTATGCTGCAGTTTTTATTATTTTTGAGTTTTTAGGGAAAAATACATCAGATAGTCACGTATTTTTATCATATTACTACATCACAATCGTTGTGAAGAAGTGATTCATGAGTAAAAATGCAAATAAAATTTGAAAACATTATTTTTTTGGCCAGCTTATATAATATCAACAAAATACTTTATCAAAATAAAAAACATACAATATTATCACCTTTGCATAAAAAAGTACCAACTCAATACTCAACGAAAAGTATGTATATCAATCAGTTGTTCTACAGTTTACAGACTAGGTACCTAATCATTATAATCACCTAATTATAAAATAATCTTTCTTGCTTTCTGAGTGGCAAATTTATCAATAATTTCCTTAAAACCTATTTTTTCACAGATTTCGAATTTAATTTGAAGAGAGATTTTCTTTGAAGAACCACTCTATTTTTCAGAATACTCATATTTTCTCTTGGCCTTCATCAGTGTATCAAAATCAGAACTTCTGAGATTTCCTGCAAAGTTTCTAATTTTGTTGGAACCTTGATACCAATAACATTATAAGAACATTTTTCTTGTTGGTTACAAGAGTTATTCATACTTTCAGAAGCAGAAGAAGAAGTTTCAGGTGAGTGAAATAATTAAATTTCTAAAAATTTGGATGAATCGAATCTTTCAGACTGATGTAAACTACAAAATCTGCAATAAGTATGCATTAACAACATTTTTCCAACAGACAATAAATACCTTTCAGATGTTGAACCTAAACACTGCCAAGAAGTACCCGGCTTATTAACCCCAAATTTAACATAACTTTTTGCCCGAAAACAAAATTATTTTCTTGGTCTTGAAATTATTTTTGTTTAGATTAATTGTGGAAAATATTGCCCATTAACCAAATTTAGTGAGAACTGAAGCCAGATCATAATGATTTTAATTATATTACGATTTATAAATAAATATTTGACAACATTGAGGTTTACTGTTAAACCACAAGTTTACAAAAATCGTGTAAAAATGAGACAGCAACTGAAATAAATGAAGAAAAACCATTTCGATTCGAAGCTACCAGTCTAACAACATTCATAGAGAAAAGACTATTGTGCAGATTGGGAAATACAACGATAACCTTCAACTAGGAACATAAATCCAATTTAATACCGTATTATGTCTAGTTAAGATTCCTCGGTATAATTCCGCAATCCCGCTATTATCCAGAGGAGTCAGAGAACTGCATTAAAACGTTAGCCCTCCATATCTACACCCACTTACAACAAAACCACAAACTGAAAATCTTACAAGATGCTTTCAAGAAAAAGATTAATCCGATTTAAATCCGTCAGACCTACAGCATCCAGTCAAAATTATCCACAAACTGATATAAATGAATGATGAATCAGTATAAGTCACAGATTGAAGTAAATGAAAAAAACCATTTCGATGTGGTTCCGCAAGTAGTGTACAAATTGAAGAAAAATAACGATATTCTTCCACGAAGAACATCAATCCCGTTTGATGCAGCAATGCCGTCAACATCTTATGAAAATAAATCAGAAATGGATCTTTGTAACTGCTTGAATTTAAGATGCCATGGTTGCTTTGGAGAATGCTTAAAATGTGCTTCTAAGAAATGTGGACCAGAATGTAAGTTTAACCGACCGTTTTACATTAACAGAATCATTTATTTACATTCTGAAAAGGTTATCACAAACCCTTTGTTGAAATAAAAATCTTAATTGTGTTTTCTAATTGTTTTGAAGAAAAATGTTTATATATGTGTTTGAAATTGAAGGTATGTAGATTATTCATTCATATAAGATATACATGAATTTTTTTATAAAAATTTCAAATCTTGTTGAGCTCCAAAACTATTGATACGTTTACCTCCGTGGCATTGCTGTTCTTCACGCGAGAGGTCTTTTTTGACAGTTAGTTAATTCAGATTTAATCAATATATTTAATGTTTATAAAAAAAGTTGTTTAAATAACTTAAGCAGTTTGAATAAATTATTGTTAGCAATTTTTTGGTGTATAGATATAGTAATAAAGCAACACTGTATTTTGACATGTACAGTGTTGCCGTTTCAGTTGGCAGGTGGGAAAATCAAAAAGTGATGGAGTCATCGATCTGGCTTTTTAATTACTATTTGGGAAGAGGTGATTCATTCATTAGTATTAGATATTGCCAACGTCTTAAAAGCATTTAGCTTGTGTAAATCATATTCGTGCATATTTATTGAATATTCTGTATTTTACAACAATGCATGAAAGAGACGCTTCATCTAAATTTTCCTAAATTGAATTATTACAATCATCCGAAACTGTAAGTGCTTCCAAGAGTGAGACTCTCTTATAACCAATAAGAAAAATGTTCTAATAATGTCACTGATATTGAGGTTCCAATAAAAAATACAAACAGGAAACAAACATGAATACATGGACCTATTGGGTACTTCAATTTGCAAAGACAAGGAAAAACTAATTTACAAAAAAAATGCCTTGAATTTATTCATGAAAGTGGGGACAGATAAAATTCAAATTCTTTAAAAACATTTTTTAAACATCTCATCATCTAAGAAAAGCTTTTTATATTTCCCGATCCTATCGTATTGTTTAATTAGTTAGTAATGTTGTTCGACTTGGAAATGATGAAGGAGTTAGAGCGGAAACAAAAATTAAAACAATACATATTTTCTACGAAAAGGATTTTAGTGATCTCAAATATTTGAGTTTATCTACTCGAAAGTAGTTTTTTCATAACTACGGGGTTTTATATAAAATCATATGATTTGTTGGGATTTATTTAAGAGATACCAAGATTCAAATTGTCCACAGTATCCAGTAAAAGATGAGTAATTATTGAACTTACCACTGAATTTGGAAGTTGTTCTAATTCAATCTGAGTAATAGTAGTCTTTCTTTCAAGAAATAGTCCAAATGGATTAAAGTACATATTTTGTTCAATGCCAGAATGAGTTTACTAATTCAATCAACTGACTATCTTAAATGAAATTATACTCGGTAATATTTTTTTGTTTTGTACAAAACAATAGAGACTAACGGAGAACATCCAAACAGGCGTCAGACAGTGTAATAGTAAGTGTGGTAATAGTAGTACATGTCTTGGATTTCTCAATGTGAATATTCTTCTTATCTTCATAGTATCTTTTAAGGACTTTTACTTTTGTAATATGTTCAATCAACAAATTTTCGTCAGCTGTCTGAATGACCTCAGTTTCGATTCATTGTACAATCAACCAATCAAGTTTTTACATATATTTATTGTATTTATATATTTACCTCTATTATTCGATTCACTTTCCCCATTTTGTTTTCTATTAGCATCTTCATTAGCCATTCGAAGTATTATCTGATGTGGAGTTGTCAGTATTGGTATTGCCATTTGTTTTCTTAATGCTCCTTTTACACTTGTCAATTTGTCACAGTGCAATCCAATCAAACGAAGACTACGAATAAGAAGTAGAGGAGTATGAAGAAGAGAAGGAGGTCGAAGTATATGGAGAATAGCAGAAAGATACTTTTGAATGGCGGTGTCGTGATTTTTAAAAAATTTTCTATTGGAATTCAAATTTCCGTTCTAATTTTTGATAAAAATTTGTAATTTTCTCAATAAAGTTTGTTAAAAAATCCTATTTTCCCATTAGTTTTATGCAAATCATTATGCCAAATTTTATCATTTTCATGCCTTTTCCTTAAATTTCAAAGAAAAATTCAATTATATTGTCTTAAAGCGTTGACCGCAGAGCCAAACATGTTTATGCCCCTTTCCGTCAATTTGATGCCCAATTCCATTTGGCACAAAAATTTCATAAATATGACTAAACTCATTGTTCAACTGTCAAGCCGAGAATGTTTCTTATGTCCAAGTCAATCAATTTTATTTATTTTTCAATAAATTCCAATAAAACAACTTGAAAATAGCAATTTTTTTCGCGTAATTTCGATGCACAAATCAAAGAATTTCAACATTTAGGGTAGAATATTGTTGCGTATCATAAAAAGAATAGATAGAAAATTTTTGGAGACTCTCAAAAACAGCAGTGAGCGAAGAATTATTTAAACTAAAAAAATTTGGTTGTTGTATTATACTTGTATTTTCTAAAATTAATATTCATCATAATAGAAGGGTGATAGTAAATTAACGAAATTTCGACTGGGAAAATGTAAAAACCAACCTGGAAAAATCGAGAGGAGACTAGTACTTGATTTTTAATTTTTACTGGACACCCTATTTCAAGAAAAGTTGTAGATGTAACGTATAAAAGAATTTTCTGTATCTGAGTTGAGAAGCTATGTGCACATCCATGTACTCCGCTTGGAGTTGAAGGTAAAGTTATTCCAAGTGTCTCAGACAGAACTAAGACACTGAATGAAAACTTTTACGAGAGACTAGAGAGCAGGAAAGCACATTCATTACTTCCTCTACCTTCAGTTGAACTATCAAGAGCTTCTAGAAGAGCGGGGAGTGCAGGAAGTTGTTTCATTAAGGTCAACACAGCTTGGAGCATTTCTATACACCTTGTTTTAGACAGTGACTTTGAACTATATTTACCTGGTTCAATTCAATCGGAGATATAGACAGTTGCTGTATACTACAAGAAGTTAAATCTTGGAAATTCTGGTATGGACTTTCTTAACTATTCCACTTTTCGATTCGATTTACTTCGGCGCAAATTCTGAAGCTAGATATACTGTGAAATTCCCTTGGCCGAAACAACTCCCAGTTGCATCTATAATTTCATCTTCTATATAATACGTTTTGGACACAACATGAAACCACCATTTAATAATTGGAATAAGCTTAATTGAGGTGCAATCTGCGAAACGGTTTTTGTTGGCAAAAATCTTGAAGAAACCTATGAATATTTAGCGTCAGTGTGTGAAGTAACTTTTCTTAATTTCAAAACTTTCCCATTTTCTGAAAAATTCTACTATTCAATGGCAAATAGAAACATCATCTAAATAGTTTTAGTTTGAAAATAAAAAGGTATAAGACATCAATCAATCCAAAATATAAGTCAAATTCACTTTATTTACAATCCAAATTACAAATTTAATGATATGAATATTCACTATCTATGGAAATTTAAATACCCGGATCTCATCGACGGTTATTGAACAAAGTCATAGAACATTCTAATCCTGGAGCTTTTGGCGAACATTATCTAATCAAAGTGTATTTCGAACTAGAGTTTCCATAGATAATCCAATTGTATTATCCTAATTTCTCAAAATCTGGTTGCGAATGTGAAGAATCAGAGATCAATGTCCAATTTGGCGAAGATTCAATTGAACTACTCATATTATTGGTTGTTATACTAATAGATGGAGTATTGTAAATATTCTCAGTAGTTCTTGAATCACTAATTTCATTTATTATTTATTCTGCTATTTTTTTTCTGTATCCGTATATTCTACTTGATCGCGATTGGTTTTTTCTATCAGATCACCAGATGCAACATTTTCCTACAGACAAATTTAGAAATTATTATATTAAAAATTGGTATTTTCATCTTACCTCTTCATTCACAAAGTTATCCTCAAATCCACTTGATGAAGGACTGGCTTTTCCACTACATTCACTTTGTGATTGCTCTTCTAATAGACTTTCCGTGGTTAAAATGGTCTTTGGAGCTGTACGCTACAGCAGAACATTGTAAAATAAAGTGTTACGAGAAATCTGCTAATTTGAAGAAGACTACACTGTTCATATTCCGAGCTGATCTACTCGAGGTTACTGGAATCGGAAATAAGTGAAATTGCCAGTTTAAATCTGGAGGAAGCCTGATGTGAGAAGTATTTTTCGAAGTCCACGAACTAGTGATCAGTGGCGGAAGGCTGCAAATTTTTTTTAGATACATTCTAACAATACTTGTATAAAAAAAGGGCAGAATACATTTGTACAAACTAGAATTATCGAAATTCAATTAGTTTATCTGAATTACAAAATATTTTCTGTAGCTAAGGTGAATAATAAGTTTATATTGTATTGATTGTAACGGACATTTTTGAGGATAATTTGGTTTTTCCTTTGCTGTAAAAACGAGATATTTTTTTATATAGCATATTTGTTTTCTGAGTAGAAAAGTACAGGATTAAGTTTTAATAAACGAAAGACAAAGAGTTATTTTCTTCTATTTTTTTTCAAATTTTATATATTTTGCGTAGAATCAATCATGACAACGTTAAGTTGTGTAGGTAGAATTGGTCACAACATTAAGTATGCAAAACTCAAAGTTATAAAAGTTTTACATTTGTTTTTCTAAAGAATGCGAACCGTGGAGAACTCGTTAGGCGCTACATGCTTTTCCGTGGTTCAATAGGCAGGAAGTGAAGAAATTAATAGAAAACTACAAACCACTCAAAGCGAAGACAACGAATATTGAGGTGAAAATTGTACTGAAAAGCGAAGAACCGATTTATTAGCGACCAAGAAGACTATCGGCATTCGAAAAAGAAGAAGTAGATAGACAGATAGAGGAATGGTTAAAAGATGTAATAATCAAACCGAGTTTTTCGGATTTCGCTAGTCCTATTGGACTAGTGAGAAAAAAGGATGGCCGAACCGAGGTACACAAATGGTAATAAAAAGGATATTGACTACAGAAGACTATGAAGATTTTTATTTAGAGCATGATATATTGTATAAATACGATAATGGATTAAAATTACTTGTCATTCCAAACAACATGAACAACAAAGAACAAAAAATAATAATAAAAGTCCACGAGACAGGAAATTTTTGAAAGAAACAAACAGAAGAATTAGTAAACAAGGAATTTTACATACCAAGACTAAAATACAAAATAGAAACGATTAAAAATAACTGTATACCTTGTAAATTATAGAATAAAAAAGATCCGCTAGAGAGGTATCACGTCGACCAATTAGGACCAATGAAATCAACAAAAAAATGTACATTTTTGTGGTAGTTGATGACTTTTCCAAATTTGTGTGGCTTTACCCAACAAAATAAACCACGACGAAAGAAGTGACATGTTGTCTTGAAAAATAGCGTAAAATATATCACCTCGTCCTGTAGGAAAGAAAGAAGGGATGTTTCATCCTAAAATCAACCACGACGAAAGAAGTGATATGTTGTCTTAGCATAAAATATTTGGAAGCCCGTCAAGGATAATATCGGACAGAGGATCCGCGTTCCGTTCTGAAAAATTCGAATCATATTGTCGAGAAGAAAATATTAAACATGTGTTAACAATTTGTGAAGTCCCACGAGGTAATGGAGAAGTGGAAAAGGCAAATAGGACCCTTATACGAGTCTTAACAAAACTTAGCGGCCGCAAGTTGAACTAAATAAAAATTCTATTTGTGTTTAATTTCTATACACACTAGCGCCTCCCGCTATCCAAACGCCAAATTAAACACGATTTTATAGACACTATCTATCTCTGTCGACCAATCGCCAAGCTAAAACACTATTCTATGGACACTAGCGCCTCCTGCCGGTCAAACGCCAAATTAAACACGATTCCATAGACAGTAGCGCCCCCTCTTGAGACCCACCGTACTTCACAATGAAGCAGGAATGCTTTTTGCTCATTTCCCATTTGATCACACAGAATAGCGAAAAGTCAGCAAGTTAGCAAGCAACTTCAGTACTTTCATTAAGTTGATGTGAAAAGTTTTTTTTCAAAACTGTAACTGTGAAATTGAGCGATTTTTTTATTTTCTTTTCAGTGAATGAAACTTCAGATTCTACCCTAGAGAGTGTTCTGATCCTTTTTTTAGCTAGCTGTCAATATGAATAGGCGATATGATGCAATTGTAGCTTGTCTATTTTGCTCACCACAAATTGATGTTTTCATTAGTGAGTGTGACTTTAAGAATAAGTTCGAATAAGAGGTGAGAATGCTTATCATTTGAACTGAACTTGAATGTTACAATCATACATAATTTCGAATTGTATAGGTGTGAAGAAATGGAAAATGGAACCGAAGATACCTACAATATTGAACTCAAACCTGAATGGATGCAATTATGGAAAGAACGTTTGATTGGATTGCACAGTAACAAATTGAGAAGTTTCAAAGAAGCATTAAGGAAATGATTGGCAATATTGAAAATTCCACATCAGATAATACTTTCGAATGGCTAATGAAGATGCTTATAGAATACAAAATGGAGAAAGTGAATTGAATAATAGAGGTAATTATTTAATTACAATAAATATATGTAAAAACTTATGATATACATATTGATTGGTTGATTGTACAATGAATCGACACTGAGGACATACACACAGCTGCCCAAAATTTGTTAAATGAACAATTCACAAAAGTAAAAGTCCTTAAAAGATACTAGAAGAATATTCACATTGAGAAATCCAAGACATGTACTACTATTACCACACTCACTTTTACACTGTCTGACACCTGTTTCAATGTTCTCCATTAGTCTCTATGTGTTTTGTACAAAACAAAAAAATATTACCATCCGCAAAGTCCAAAAGTCAAATTAAACACGATTCTATAGACATATAAATCTATTTCAACAAATCGCCAAACTAAAATACGATTCTTTAGTTACTAGCGCCCCCTACCGGCCAGACGCCAAATTAAGCACAGTTCCATAAACAAAAGCGCCTCTCGCTAGTAAAACGCAAAATTAAATACGATTCTGTAGACATCAGTGATCTCTGCCGGCCAGACGCCAAACTAAACAAGATTCCATAGACACTAGTGCCTCCCACTAGTCAAAAGTCAAATTAAACACGATTCTATAGACATATAAATCTATTTCAACAAATCGCCAAACTAAAATACGATTCTATAGTTACTAGCGCCCCCTACCGGCCAGACACCAAATTAAGCACGGTTCCATAAACAAAAGCGCCTCTCGCTAGCAAAACGCCAAATTAAATACGATTCTGTAGACACCAGCGACCTGTGCCGGCTAAACGCCAAACTAAACAAGATTCCATAGACACTAGCGCCTCCCGCTAGCCAAACGTCAAATTAAACACGTTTCTATTGACCGATCGCCAAACTAACCAAACACGAACTTACGCCATCTGGAGAAGGAATAGTCAAACTGGAAGTACCTAGCGGCTGCAAGTTGATCTTGATAAAAATACTATTTGTGTTCGATTTCTATACACACCAGCTCCTCCTGTCGGTCAGACGCCAAACTAGACCCGATTCTATAGACACTAGCGCCCTCTGTCGGCCGGACGTCAAACTAAACACGATTCTATACACACTACCGCCCTCTGCCGTCCAAACGATAAACTAAAACACGAACTAGCGCCATCTAACGAGGAATAGTCGAACTGAAAGTACTTAGCGGCCGCAAGTTAAACTAAATAAAAATTCTCTTTGTGTTCAATTTCTATACACACTAGCGCCCCCGCCAATTAGACACCAAACTAAATACGGTTCCATAGACGCCAAACTAAACAAGGTTCCATAGACACAAGCGCCTCCTGCCGGTCAAACGCCAAATTAAATACGATTCCATAGACAGTAGAGCCCCTGCCGGCCAGACGCCAAACTAAACACGGTTCCATAGACACTAGCGCACCCTGCTGGCCAGATGCCTAATTAAATTCAATTCTATAGACACTAGCGCCTCCCGCCAGCCAGATATTGTCATTCGTTTTCTTAATGCTTATTTGACACTTCACAATTTGTCACTATGCAATCCAATCAACCGTTTATTCTATAATTATATCCATTCAGATTTGAGATCATTATTGAAGGTATCTACGACTCCATTTTCCAATTCTTCTTCATACTTATACAATTCGAAATTATGTATGATTGTACCATTCAAGTCCAGAAAGAAATCATGCTCATATACGTTTCAAACGATAAGCATTCTTACTTCTTTTCAGCATCATTTTCCTCATCATGGCTCTTCACATTACTACAAATATATAATAATAATAATTTGTTCGTGAGCTAAGTGATTTTTAAAATATTTATTTTGCCAATCTATTACGAGATTTAAGTATATTAAATAAATCATTAAAATTTAGAAGAAATTCATCTGTAGTACCTGCATTATGGAAATATGTATTAATATCTGTTCTCGATAAATAAAGAGGAACAGCTGCTCAATAACCATCACAAAAAGCCGTTACATTGTTTCCACCTTTACACTGATAAATTTCGCAAATCATGCAACTTGGAATTTCGTCGAAATGGTCCAATTACAACTCTGGTTAGCAAAAAGATATCGAAAAAAATTATATATCATTAGAAAATCTACACTCTAGCGATGTTTATAAAAAAACAAAAGCTGCATACCACCTTTACTTTTTTTTAAACGCATGAATTGTTGTAATAATATGAATATTTAAGATATAATACATACTGTGAAAGTTATGAAGTTATAACTTCTTGCATAAGTTAAAATAAGAAGAGACATGAAAATCAGAAACATTGAAGAAAAAAAAAGTGAATTATTGCAGAAATGAGTCATTTTAGAAAATATCTTGTTTAACAATTTAAAAATTTTCTAAGTAAAATTGGGTTGGATGTCAGTAATTTACAAAAAGTTTTTGTCATAATAGTACAGCAAGTCAGCAATGTAAAAAATGAGATCAGGATTTGTTATGACAGCTATATATGATAAGGAATCAATCCGATGAGTTTTAAACATGAAAAAAAAAAAAAAGGATTATGATAGAGTGGAGTGATAAACTCCATTTTAATAATGAAAATGATGAATTTTGATCTTCTGCTTTAGAAGATAATCTATAAAAAATACATACATAAAAAATAGATACCTTCCATAGGACAGTTGTAAGCCTACATTTTGATGTTTAGGACTTGTTTTGAAAAGAATACTGTTCCCTTTTCGTTCTCTCAACGTTTTTGCTTCCATTAGAATTACTTGATAACAATATACTTTCAACTGGTTGTTGAGAAGCTAAAAAAATAAAACAAAAGTGTGTGGGTATGTATCAGTAGAAATGGCATTACCTCACCCAATTCAAACAAACATGTTTCTTCAATAATCAACAACTCTAAAATACCTTTGACATGGAGTGCAATAAACCATTAAGTTGCATTACAATGTATTCGCTAAGCTAAATTTACACTCAACCAAGTCATATGCATACAGGACTTTTCAGGAAAATTCTTCATTACTATTCAGTTTCATTGGCAGATATAGTGTTGAATTTGTACAAAGTGATGAAATGGTAAGTGACTTGAAAGTTCTTATTTAAAAACTGGTAAGACAATAATTTGAAATAATGATGGAAACATGACATTGCTAAATTTATTTTTTTCAGACTAGTTTGAGATTTTCAAAGGAAGTCACCTAAAATACTTAACAAAATATATAATTTAATATCAAATATTGATGAGCAACTACTAATTATTTTGATTATGAGTAAATTTATTAGAAAAATATTGATATTTAGACAAATATCAACACACTGGCAACATTTTTCATCAATTCATTGTAAACTACAAATAACTCATTCTTCACAATTGGGGTGGAGTCTCTTTAAATCAAACCAATCAAAAATTACTCAATATTTTATTTTCTACCTCAGAAATATGAATAAAACAAGTAAGATGTGTTAGAACAATACGAGGATCTTTTCTATCATTTATTTATTGTGCAGAAATACCACAGTTCATTTGAATGATCTTTATCTTGCAATTCCATAAGGTAGGTACTCCAAAACTACTAAAGGTCCCCATGTGAATTCATCCAAACGCTCCTATTATATCAATCATTATATACAGGTAAATATTTAAAAAAAAAATGTGTTGTTGGGGATTGTTTTATCAAATTTCCAAAAATATTTCCTAAATGATAGAATCACTGCAAAAATCTTCAAAGCCGGGTAGATGCTGTTCTCTTGTTGCTACTTCAATAATCTAATTCTTTTTTTGTAACTTGACATTCACAGACGTTACACTACAAATTTCCAGGCCCAGTTCAGATCAAGCTACCATAGCGAAATTAGTAAATATGTTAGAGTACATACAATTCTTTTTTATTAGAGGCCATTTTGGTAAATGAGAAATCACGCTGCTTTACCTAAAAATAAATTATTTGTAAACTACTTCCAGTATTGGTGTAGTGCTTATACTTGTTATTAAAAAAGATATTCAAACACTTGCCAACACCTTAAAAGCATATTCATCAACATGAAACATTGTGTTGTATACGTGAGTATTTTTATCAAATTACTTAGTTAAAGGTGTAGAAAATGTGAAAAATAATTGTACATACCTACTATAAGAATCAAAATTTTAAAAATTTATACATTTTCAGTCAAAATTTACTTCATTACATAAACTACATTCACTTAATCTTCACGTATAAAACTTAAACATAAGTAAGTTTTCCAACTAGATACCAATTCCGTTTCTAACATTATAATGAATTCCGAAGTTCCTTTGTTTGAAACTTTGGTTTACTTTGACCTTGGACGTATAAAAAACATTAACCCAGCTGGCATGTTTGAATATAACTGAAGCCAACTTACAGTAAACATCAATGTTGTCAAATTTTACAAATTATTTGTTTATTATCTGGATGCATGTTACGTTTCAAAAATATTTATTTATACATCGTAATATTATTAAAAACCAATAAGAATTGGCTCTAGTTCTCACTAAATTTGGTTAATGGACAATATTTCCCACAATTGATCTAAACAAAGATCAAGAAAATAATTTTGGCGAGAATGTTTATGAAAAAATATAAGCTAGGCAACCTTGCTATGTAACTGTATTCATTTATGTTTTTGTTTTATCTAGCATAGAATGTTTGAAAGAAATAATATCAAATACTAGTTTTATTTGAATACAAATTTACTATAGACATGTACCAACAAATCTTCGAGACAAACATATAGGTTTTTAATGAGGATATGCTTATTTATTATAATTATTAGTCAATTTAAGTCAAAAACAAGATGAAAGTAATGTGTAAACAAAAAACAAAGGCTAATAGATTAGCCTGGCCAGCAACTTCAGTACTTTCATCAAGTTGAAGTGAAAAGTTTGTTTTATTTAAACTGTAATAGTGAATTTGACCGATTTTTTTTTGCTTCCTTCTCAGTGAATGAAACTTCAGATTCTAACCTACAGAGTGTTCTGTTCCTTTTTTAGCTATCAATATGAATAGGCGATAAGATGCAAATGTAGCTTGTCTATTTTTCTCACCAGAAATTGATGTTTTCGTTATTGAGTTTGACTTTAAGAATTCTTTTTCTTTGTACTGAAAGAAATACATATGTTTCTTTTTGTGAAAAGTCTTTACAGTTTTGAAGGTTTCATACACTCATCAGCAAATACTTCGAAACATAAAACACACTGAAGTAGCAGGTTGTCATCTGTGCCAGTAACCACAAAAACCATATTTCAAATAATCAGCAATGTACTTATGGTTCGGTTTTGCCTTCTTAGGGACTTCTTTTAAAAATTCTAAACTAGCCTAATAAAAATAAGTTTTGCATTGAGATGTTTATTATTATAAATTATTAATAAATGATGCGGTTCTCTTGTTGCTACTTCAATAATCTAATTCTTTTTTTGTAACTTGACATTCACAGACGTTACACTACAAATTTCCAGGCCCAGTTCAGATCAAGCTACCATAGCGAAATTAGTAAATATGTTACGAGTACATACAATTCTTTTTTATTAGAGGCCATTTTGGTAAATGAGAAATCACGCTCCTTTACCTAAAAATAAATTATTTGTAAACTACTTCCAGTATTGGTGTAGTGCTTATACTTGTTATTAAAAAAGATATTCAAACACTTGCCAACACCTTAAAAGCATATTCATCAACATGAAACATTGTGTTGTATACGTGAGTATTTTTATCAAATTACTTAGTTAAAGGTGTAGAAAATGTGAAAAATAATTGTACATACCTACTATAAGAATCAAAATTTTAAAAATTTATACATTTTCAGTCAAAATTTACTTCATTACATAAACTACATTCACTTAATCTTCACGTATAAAACTTAAACAAAACTTAAGTTTTCCAACTAGATACCAATTCCGTTTCTAACATTATAATGAATTCCGAAGTTCCTTTGTTTGAAACTTTGGTTTACTTTGACCTTGGACGGACGAATAAAAAAGATTAACCCAGCTGGCATGTTGCAATATAACTGAAGCCAACTTACAGTAAACCTCAATGTTGTCAAATTTTACAATTTATTTGTTTATTATCTGGATGCATGTTACGTTTCAAAAATATTTATTTATACATCGTAATATTATTAAAAACCAATAAGAATGTGGCTCTAGTTCTCACTAAATTTGGTTAATGGCAATATTTCCCACAATTGATCTAAACAAAGATCAAGAACATCGTAATATTATTAAAAACCAATAAGAATGTAAAGATGAAAAAGCACAAGCTACAATTTCATTAAGTATCGAAGACAATCAGATAGCACACATTTATAAATGCAAGAATGCGAAAGAAATGTGGAATGAACTGCAAAAGGTACATGAAAGAAATAATTTAAGTAACAAGTTGTATTTATTGAGGAAGCTGTATCAGTCTAGACTTGAAAATAAACCAATGCATGAATACATTAAAGAAATACTAGAATTAGTTGAAAGACGACGAGGAGTTGGTGAGACTATTAAGGATTTCCATGTAGCTGCATTATTGTTAGATGGATTGCCAGAAAGTTATTCCACATTAGTAACAGCATTAGATGCTGGGCCAGATGATGAATTGACTCTTGAATATGTAAAGGGAAAACTAATGGATGAGTATAAAAGAAAAGAAGATACCAGTTCAACAGAGACGGCATTAAACACAAATAAAAAGTTTTCGAAAAAGATGAAAGAAAAAATAGAATGTTATTATTGTCATAGAAAAGGTCACTACAAAAAAGATTGTTTTTTCATGAAGAAAGACAGAAATAAGGGAAAGCAACATGCAAAAGTAACTATTGAAGGTGATGAGTTGTCTGACTCAGTTTTTTGTTTCAATGTTTCCGGTAACAGTAAAAATAATCTAGAATGGTATATTGATTCAGGGGCTACAAGTCACATGTTAAATAATCCAGAATTATTTATTAAATTGGACTATTCAAAGTTAAATAAAATTATAGTTGCAAATGGACAGGAAATGCAAGTCAAAGGTAAAGGTGATATTTTAGTAAAAACAGAAATTTCAGGTAAATGCATAAGTTTAAAATTTAAAGATGTTTTATTTGTACCTGAGCTAAGCAATAATCTGTTTTCGGTGTATAAAATTACAAAAGCTGGTTATAACATAAAGTTTGATGATTGTAATTATATAGAAATTAATAATTCTATTATAGCCACAGGAAAATACTGTAATGGTTTATATAAATTAAACAAGTTTTCAGAAAAAGTAAATATTGTAAAAACGTGTGAGGAAATGAATAATTATATACATACATGGCACAGACGTTTAGGTCACAGAAGCCCGGATGATATAAAAATGATAGCAAGTAAAGATTTAGCTATTGGCATAAAAATAAATGATTGTGGTCAGAAAAAACAATGTGTAAATTAATGAGGAAATCTTTTCCTAAAAAATCAGATAAAAAGAAATATTTTTTGACTTTAACCGATGATTTTTCAAGATATACCACACTTTATTTGTTAGAATCTAAAGATGAAGTATATATTAAACTAAAGGAATTCATTCTAGAAGTCAAAAATATTTTTGGGGTCTATCCAAAAACATTTAGAAGTGATAATGGAGGGGAATATACAGGGGTAGCTGTGCAGAAGCTACTCAAAAGTTTTGGTATAAGCTTTCAGTCGACTGCACCATATTGTCCAGAGCAAAATGGTGTGTCGGAGAGGAAAAATAGAACATTGATGGAATCGGCAAGGTGTATGTTATTAGATGCTAATTTACCCCATAAATATTGGGGGGAAGCAGTAACAACTGCTAACTACATTTCTAATAGACTACATACTAAAAGTAAAGAAAAGACACCTTATGAGTTATGGGTCGGAAAGAAACCTGATTTATCATATTTCATTACATTTGGTTCTCAGGCTTTTGTTTACATTCCAAAAGAAAAAAGATCTAAACTAGAGAAAAGAGCAAAAATAGGTATTATAGTGGGATACAGTGAAAATAGTAAAGCTTATAGAATTCTAGATACAGATACAGATAAAATTATTATAAGTCGTAATGTAAAATTTAATGATTTTCTGAATCAACCTTTCAAAAATATAAATAATTGTAAGGCTGAAACTAGCAACTCAGATCCTGATTAAGCAATTACTGTTGACCTACAAACAAAAACTAAACCTGGAGTGGATGATTGTGACATAAATGAAGAAGGTGGAGGATCAAATAATAATATCAATGAAGAAAAAAATGAAATTCCAGAAGAAACTGGAGGTGAAAACTTTGAGGAAATTAATGATCAAGAAATTGTAACCAGATCAGGAAGGGTGTCAAAGAAAAGAAATTATAAAGGTTACATTTCATACAATGTGATGAATAAGGAAACTTATAATGAAAAGCAAGATCCAAAGACCGTAGATGAAGCGATGTCAAGAAGTGACCGAAGAAAATGGGAAAAAGCAATGGAACGAGAGTACGAATCATTAATGAAAAATGAGGCATGGATTTTAGTAGACCGTCCATCAAACAAAAATGTTGTGCAAAATAAGTGGGTGTTTTGTTTAAAAAGGAATTCAAATAATGAAATACGATATAATGCACGGCTAGTTGCAAAGGGTTTCACACAAACCTTTGGTATAGATTATTTTGAAACTTTTTCACCTGTAGTTAGATACTCTACAATAAGAATATTGTTTGCTTTATCTGTAGAATTAAGTTTAGATATTGACCACTTAGACGTAGAAACTGCATTTTTAAACGGAAACTTGAATGAAGAAATTTACATGGTGCAACCTGAGGGGTTTATTCTAAAAAATAATGAAAATAAAGTATGTTTATTAAAAAAGGCTATATATGGATTAAAACAATCCTCCAGAATTTGGAATATTAAAGTAAAAAATGTCTTAAAAGACTTAGGTTTTCAGCAATCAAGTTTTGAACCATGTATATTTTTCCAAAACAAGGACAAATTTATAATTCTAGTGGCCTTTTATGTTGATGATTTTTTAATTTGTTCAAATTCCTCAGTTTTTAAAACCAACCTCAATCAGGAATTGTCAAAACAATTTAAAATTAAAGACTTGGGGCCAATCAAATATTTTTTAGGTTTAAATATTGATTTTGACAAACAAAACAATTTGATTAAAGTTAATCAGAGGAACTATATTTTAGAATTATTAGAGCGTTTCAAGTTAGGTGATGCTAAAACTGTTTTGACTCCTATTGAAGTCGGTTTAAAATTGAAGCCATATTTGTTAGTGGTTTTTTAAATGAGTTTTGTGAGACTAAGCCCGTAATTCTTTTCAATGACAACCAAAGTGCACAAAAATTGTTAAAAAACCCTGTTTACCATAACAGAACTAAACATATAGACACTAAGTACCATTTTGTAAGGGAAGTAATTGAAAAAAATTTTGTTGAAATTAAATACATGCCTACTGAAAAAATGGTAGCAGATCTTTTAACAAAAGGGCTGCATAATCCCAAGCATATTTTTTGTACTAAAAATATTGGTCTAAATTAATTGCTGGTTTAAGGGGTAGTGTTGTAAAAAATTACTGAACGTAACCCAGCAATTAAGTTGGCAAGGATGATTATTATGTCAAGAAAAGATAAAAAAAAATGGTTACTTTCACATTCAAGTCATTTTGTGTAGTTTTACTTCTAATATAATAAAAGTATAGAAGAACCTGTATAAATTTCTTTTATTTATACTATAGAAGAAACGAATATTACAACAAAATCTGTCACACTGGGATTTTCTAGAAAACCAAAATAACTTGACAATATTCAACAATTCTTTTGATTTAGTTACATATTCACTGACTTTTCCAAATTTGTGTGGCTTTACCCAACAAAATAAACCACGACGAAAGAAGTGACATGTTGTCTTGAAAAATAGCGTAAAATATATCACCTCGTCCTGTAGGAGAGAAAGAAGGAACGTTTCATCCTAAAATCAACAAAATCAACCACGACGAAAGAAGTGATATGTTGCCTTAGCATAAAGTATTTGGAAGCCCGTCAAGGATAATATCTGACAGAGGATCCGCGTTCCGTTCTGAAAAATTCGAATAATATTGTCGAGAAGAAAATATTAAACATGTGTTAACAACTTGTGAAGTCCCACGAGGTAATGGAGAAGTGGAAAGGGTAAATAGGACCCTTATACCAGTCTTAACAAAACTTAGCGGCCGCAAGTTGAACTAAATAAAAATTCTATTTGTGTTTAATTTCTATACACACTAGCGCCTCCCGCTATCCAAACGCCAAATTAAACACGATTTTATAGACACTATCTATCTCTGTCGACCAATCGCCAAGCTAAAACATTATTCTATGGACACTAGCGCCTACTGCCGGTCAAACGCCAAATTAAACACGATTCCATAGACAGTAGCGCCCCCAGCGAGCCAAACGCCAAACTAAACAAATTCCCATAAACACTGGCGCCTCCTGCTAGCCAAAATTCAAATTAAAAACGACATATAAATCTATTTCAACAAATCGCCAAACTAAAATACGATTCTATAGTTACTAGCGCCCCCTACCGGCCAGACGCCAAATTAAGCACAGTTCCATAAACAAAAGCGCCTCTCGCTAGCAAAACGCAAAATTAAATATGATTCTGTAGACATCAGTTACCTCTGCCGGCCAGACGCCAAACTAAACAAGATTCCATAGACACTAGTGCCTCCCACTAGTCAAAAGTCAAATTAAACACGATTCTATAGACATATAAATCTATTTCAACAAATCGCCAAACTAAAATACGATTCTATAGTTACTAGCGCCCCCTACCGGCTAGACTCCAAATTAAGCACGGTTCCATAAACAAAAGCGCCTCTCGCTAGCAAAACGCCAAATTAAATACGATTCTGTAGACACCAGCGACCTCTGCCGGCCAAACGCCAAACTAAACAAGATTCCATAGACACTAGCGCCTCCCGCTAGCCAAACGTCAAATTAAACACGTTTCTATTGACCGATCGCCAAACTAACCAAACACGAACTTACGCCATCTGGCGAGGAATAGTCAAACTGGAAGTACCTAGCGGCTGCAAGTTGATCTTGATAAAAATACTATTTGTGTTCGATTTCTATACACACCAGCTCCTCCTGTCGGTCAGACGCCAAACTAGACCCGATTCTATAGACACTAGCGCCCTCTGCCGGCCGGACGTCAAACTAAACACGATTCTATACACACTGCCGCCCTTTGCCGTCCAAACGATAAACTAAAACACGAACTAGCGCCATCTAGCGAGGAATAGTCGAACTGAAAGTACTTAGCGGCCGCAAGTTAAACTAAATAAAAATTCTCTTTGTGTTCAATTTCTATACACACTAGCGCCCCCGCCAATTAGACACCAAACTAAATACGGTTCCATAGACGCCAAACTAAACAAGGTTCCATAGACACAAGCGCCTCCTGCCGGTCAAACGCCAAATTAAATACGATTCCATAGACAGTAGAGCCCCTGCCGGCCAGACGCCAAACTAAACACGGTTCCATAGACACTAGCGCACCCTGCTGGCCAGATGCCTAATTAAATTCAATTCTATAGACACTAGCGCCTCCCGCCAGCCAGATATTGTCATTCGTTTTCTTAATGCTTATTTGACACTTCACAATTTGTCACTATGCAATCCAATCAACCGTTTATTCTATAATTATATCCATTCAGATTTGAGATCATTATTGAAGGTATCTACGACTCCATTTTCCAATTCTTCTTCATACTTATACAATTCGAAATTATGTATGATTGTACCATTCAAGTCCAGAAAGAAATCATGCTCATATACGTTTCAAACGATAAGCATTCTTACTTCTTTTCAGCATCATTTTCCTCATCATGGCTCTTCACATTACTACAAATATATAATAATAATAATTTGTTCGTGAGCTAAGTGATTTTTAAAATATTTATTTTGCCAATCTATTACGAGATTTAAGTATATTAAATAAATCATTAAAATTTAGAAGAAATTCATCTGTAGTACCTGCATTATGGAAATATGTATTAATATCTGTTCTCGATAAATAAAGAGGAACAGCTGCTCAATAACCATCACAAAAAGCCGTTACATTGTTTCCACCTTTACACTGATAAATTTCGCAAATCATGCAACTTGGAATTTCGTCGAAATGGTCCAATTACAACTCTGGTTAGCAAAAAGATATCGAAAAAAATTATATATCTTTAGAAAATCTACACTCTAGCGATGTTTATAAAAAACAAAAGCTTCCTACCACCTTTACTTTTTTTTAAACGCATGAATTTTTGTAATAATATGAATATTTAAGATATAATACATACTGTGAAAGTTATGAAGTTATAACTTCTTGCATGAGTTAAAATAAGAAGAGACATGAAAATCAGGAAAATGAAGAAAATAAAGTGAATTATTGAAGAAATGAGTCGCTTTAGAAAATATCTTGTTTAACAATTCAACAATTTTCTAAGTAAAATTGGGTTGGATGTCAGTAATTTACAAAAAGTTTTTGTCATAATAGTACAGCAAGTACAGCAAAATGAGATCAGGATTTGTTATGACAGCTATATATGATAAGGAATCAATCCGATGAGTTTTAAACATGAAAAAAAAAAGGATTATGATAGAGTGGAGTGATAAACTCCATTTTAATAATGAAAATAATGAATTTTGATCTTCTGCTTTAGAAGATAATCTATAAAAAATACATACATAAAAAATAGATACCTTCCATAGGACAGTTGTAAGCCTACATTTTGATGTTTAGGACTTGTTTTGAAAAGAATACTGTTCCCTTTTCGTTCTCTCAACGTTTTTGCTTCCATTAGAATTACTTGATAACAATATACTTTCAACTGGTTGTTGAGAAGCTAAAAAAATAAAACAAAAGTGTGTGGGTATGTATCAGTAGAAATGGCATTACCTCACCCAATTCAAACAAACATGTTTCTTCAATAATCAACAACTCTAAAATACCTTTGACATGGAGTGCAATAAACCATTAAGTTGCATTACAATGTATTCGCTAAGCTAAATTTACACTCAACCAAGTCATATGCATACAGGACTTTTCAGGAAAATTCTTCATTACTATTCAGTTTCATTGGCAGATATAGTGTTGAATTTGTACAAAGTGATGAAATGGTAAGTGACTTGAAAGTTCTTATTTAAAAACTGGTAAGACAATAATTTGAAATAATGATGGAAACATGACATTGCTAAATTTATTTTTTTCAGACTAGTTTGAGGTTTTCAAAGGAAGTCACCTAAAATACTTAACAAAATATATAATTTAATATCAAATATTGATGAGCAACTACTAATTATTTTGATTATGAGTAAATTTATTAGAAAAATATTGATATTTAGACAAATATCAACACACTGGCAACATTTTTCATCAATTCATTGTAAACTACAAGTAACTCATTCTTCACAATTGGGGTGGAGTCTCTTTAAATCAAACCAATCAAAAATTACTCAATATTTTATTTTCTACCTCAGAAATATGAATAAAACAAGTAAGATGTGTTAGAACAATACGAGGATCTTTTCTATCATTTATTTATTGTGCAGAAATACCACAGTTCATTTGAATGATCTTTATCTTGCAATTCCATAAGGTAGGTACTCCAAAACTACTAAAGGTCCCCATGTGAATTCATCCAAACGCTCCTATTATATCAATCATTATATACAGGTAAATATTTAAAAAAAAAATGTGTTGTTGGGGATTGTTTTATCAAATTTCCAAAAATATTTCCTAAATGATAGAATCACTGCAAAAATCTTCAAAGCCGGGTAGATGCTGTTCTCTTGTTGCTACTTCAATAATCTAATTCTTTTTTTGTAACTTGACATTCACAGACGTTACACTACAAATTTCCAGGCCCAGTTCAGATCAAGCTACCATAGCGAAATTAGTAAATATGTTAGAGTACATACAATTCTTTTTTATTAGAGGCCATTTTGGTAAATGAGAAATCACGCTGCTTTACCTAAAAATAAATTATTTGTAAACTACTTCCAGTATTGGTGTAGTGCTTATACTTGTTATTAAAAAAGATATTCAAACACTTGCCAACACCTTAAAAGCATATTCATCAACATGAAACATTGTGTTGTATACGTGAGTATTTTTATCAAATTACTTAGTTAAAGGTGTAGAAAATGTGAAAAATAATTGTACATACCTACTATAAGAATCAAAATTTTAAAAATTTATACATTTTCAGTCAAAATTTACTTCATTACATAAACTACATTCACTTAATCTTCACGTATAAAACTTAAACAAAACTTAAGTTTTCCAACTAGATACCAATTCCGTTTCTAACATTATAATGAATTCCGAAGTTCCTTTGTTTGAAACTTTGGTTTACTTTGACCTTGGACGTATAAAAAACATTAACCCAGCTGGCATGTTGCAATATAACTGAAGCCAACTTACAGTAAACCTCAATGTTGTCAAATTTTACAAATTATTTGTTTATTATCTGGATGCATGTTACGTTTCAAATATATTTATTTATACATCGTAATATTATTAAAAACCAATAAGAATGTGGCTCTAGTTCTCACTAAATTTGGTTAATGGACAATATTTCCCACAATTGATCTAAACAAAGATCAAGAAAATAATTTTGGCGAGAATGTTTATGAAAAAATATAAGCTAGGCAACATTGCTACGTAACTGTATTCATTTATGTTTTTGTTTTATCTAGCATAGAATGTTTGAAAGAAATAATATCAAATACTAGTTTTATTTGAATACAAATTTACTATACACGTGTACCAACAAATCTTCGAGACAAACATATAGGTTTTTAATGAGGATATGCTTATTTATTATAATTATTAGTCAATTTAAGTCAAAAACAAGATGAAAGTAATGTGAAAACAAAAAACAAAGGCTAATAGATTAGCCTGGCCAGCAACTTCAGTACTTTCATCAAGTTGAAGTGAAAAGTTTGTTTTATTTAAACTGTAATAGTGAATTTGACCGATTTTTTTTTGCTTCCTTCTCAGTGAATGAAACTTCAGATTCTAACCTACAGAGTGTTCTGTTCCTTTTTTAGCTATCAACATGAATAGGCGATAAGATGCAAATGTAGCTTGTCTATTTTTCTCACCAGAAATTGATGTTTTCGTTATTGAGTTTGACTTTAAGAATTCTTTTTCAATTGTACTGAAAGAAATACATATGTTTTTTTTTGTGAAAAGTCTTTACAGTTTTGAAGGTTTCATACTCTCATCAGTAAATACTTCGAAACATAAAACACACTGAGGTAGCAGGTTGTCATCTGTGTCAGTAACCACAAAAACCATATTTCAAATAATCAGCAATGTACTTATGGTTCGGTTTTGCCTTCTTAGGGACTTCTTTTAAAAATTCTAAACTAGCCTAATAAAAATAAGTTTTGCATTGAGATGTTTATTATTATAAATTATTAATAAATGAATTTTGTCTTATCACTTGTTTTTAAATAAGTATTTTTAAGGCAATTACCATTTAACCAATCTAATCACTTTGTACAAATTAAACATTATATGTGCAAATCGAACTAAACGAGTAATGGAGAACTGTTCTGAAAAGTTTTGATTGTATGTGACTTGGTTGAGATATTATAGATTATAAGGGAGACTAGCTAAAACGTTCAAATAAGATGTGAGAATGCTTATCGTTTGAAACGTAAATGAAAATGATTTCTTTCTGAACTTGATTGATACAATCATACCTAATTTAGAATTGTATAAGTATGGAGAATTGGAAAATGGAGCCGAAGATACCTCCAATAATGATCTTTAACTCGAATGGATACAATTATGGAATAAACGTTTGATTGAATGGAAAAGTGTTGATTATTTCATAAAGTACGCGAGGACAATTTGTGTGCTGCATTTACTACTACCTACTGCTACCACCACACTTACTATTATACTGTCTGACGCCGTTTTCGATGTACTCCTCTAGTTTCTATGTGATTTGTACAAAACAAACAAAATATTACTACGTATAATTTGATATCAAATGGTTATTTGATTGAATTAGTAACTCACTAAAGGTATTGAAGAAAATATGTAATTTGATCCATTTGGTCGAAAGATACAAAAAACTACAGGAAGAAGTGATTTATAAGATATCTACTGATTTTGGTATTTGTAATAACTGCAAATTATCAAAGGATTATTTCTTAAAGGAAAGATTATCATTACTCTGACTGAATTAGAACAACTCTAAAATTCAGTGGTAAGTTCAATAATTACTCATCTTATACTGGATACTGTGAACAATTTGAAATTATTATTATAATTATTTTCTAGTTTATGCTCTTTGAAAAATAGCAAATGAATGCTCTCAAATTTTTTCGATAATAATATAATGGGAATCGTATAGAACTGCTTTTGTTTCTTATAATTAAAAATCACATTGTTAACAGAAGTTAATTTGAAATTAGAATTTTCTCTATATAGAAAAATTGTTTCTGATTTTGTATAATAGTGCTCGTTTCTATAATTGATCTTCACACAAATGTTTTTGTAATCCATTTACTTAACACACTTTATCTGTCTTGATTGAACTTCTCAGTGAATATGTAACTAAATCCTAATTTTAATGTACGGACAAAAATAATTATTGAAAATTGTAAAGTTATTTTGGTTTTCTAGAAAATCCCAGTGTGACAGATTTTGTATAGAAATTTTAAAACTTTGACTTATATTTTGTATTGATTGATGTCTTATACCTTGTTATTTTCAAACTAAAACTATTTAGATGATGTTTCTGTTTGCCAATGAACAAGAGAATTGTTCAGAAAATGGGAAAGTTTTGAAATTAAGAAAAAAGAAAGATCGTTTTAGTTCCATAAAAGGTTATTAGTTTTTCAACTAGAAATATTCAGACAATTTAAAACAAAATATGCTCAAGTTTCAACAACTAGGCCACGTAAGGATTCAGATTCCTATATCAAAATGAATCATTTATTGAGATCTCTCTGTGGTAAAGCATTGTCGGTCGAATATAAAATCACCCTGTATTTACTGAGTTATATTTAGATTATGTAAATTCCAAAGATAATAATAATCTTTTTGTATTTACTCAACCTCTAAACAGAACTAAATTTGTTTATTTCAAAGAAGATCTGTGTATATTTTAGGATTTAGCCTTACTTCGTTTATTTTATATGTATGTTTTAATACAATTTCATTGTTGCTCTATTTTATACTGTTCACTCCTTTATTGTATGAGCAGCTTGAAATTGTTGTCACTATAGACTTGGGCTCTTTGAAAAATAGCAAATGAATGCTCTCAAATTTTTTCGATAATAATATAATGGGAATCGTATAGAACTGCTTTTGTTACTTGCCATTTTTCTTGATTAAAAAATTTCTTATAATTAAAAATCACATTGTTAACAGAAGTTAATTTGAAATTAGAATTTTCTCTATATAGAAAAATTGTTTCTGATTTTGTATAATAGTGCTCGTTTCTATAATTGATCTTCACACAAATGTTTTTGTAATCCATTTACTTAACACACTTTATCTGTCTTGATTGAACTTCTGAGTGAATATGTAACTAAATCAAAATAATTATTGAAAATTGTGAAGTTATTTTGGTTTTCTAGAAAATCCCAGTGTGACAGATTTTGTTGTAATATTAGTTTCTTCTATAGTATAAATAAAAGAAATTTATACAGGTTCTTCTATACTTTTATTATATTAGAAGTAAAACTACACAAAATGACTTGAATCTGAAAGTAACCATTTTTTTTTATCTTTTCTTGACATAATAATCATCCTTGCCAACTTAACAACGTTCAGTAATTTTTTACAACACTACCCCTTAAACCAGCAATTAATTTTGACCAATATTTTTAGTACAAAAAATATGCTTGGGATTATGCAGCCCTTTTGTTAAAAGATCTGTTACCATTTTTTCAGTAGGCATGTATTTAATTTCAACCAAATTTTTTTTCAATTACTTCCCTTACAAAATGGTACTTAGTGTCTATATGTTTAGTTCTGTTATGGTAAACAGGGTTTTTTAACAATTTTTGTGCACTTTGGCTGCCATTGAAAAGAATTACGGGCTTAGTCTCACAAAACTCATTTAAAAAACCACTAACAAATATGGCTTCAATTTTAAACCGACTTCAATAGGAGTCAAAACAGTTTTAGCATCACCTAACTTGAAACGCTCTAATAATTCTAAAATATAGTTCCTCTGATTAACTTTAATCATATTGTTTTGTTTGTCAAAATCAATATTTAAACCTAAAAAATATTTGATTAGCCCCAAGTCTTTAATTTTAAATTGTTTTGACAATTCCTGTTTGAAGTTGGTTTTAAAAACTGAGGAATTTGAACAAATTAAAAAATCATCAACATAAAGGGCCACTAGAATTATAAATTTGTCCTTGTTTTGGAAAAATATACATGGTTCAAAACTTGATTGCTGAAAACCTAAGTCTTTTAAGACATTTTTTACTTTAATATTCCAAATTCTGGAGGATTGCTTTAATCCATATATAGCCTTTTTTAATAAACATACTTTATTTTCATTATTTTTTAGAATAAACCCCTCAGGTTGCACCATGTAAATTTCTTCTTCCAAGTTTCCGTTTAAAAATGCAGTTTCTACTTCTAAGTGGTCAATATCTAAACTTAATTCTACAGATAAAGCAAACAATATTCTTATTGTAGAGTATCTAACTACAGGTGAAAAAGTTTCAAAATAATCTATACCAAAGGTTTGTGTGAAACCCTTTGCAACTAGCCGTGCTTTATATCGTATTTCATTATTTGAATTCCTTTTTAAACAAAACACCCACTTATTTTGCACAACATTTTTGTTTGATGGACGGTCTACTAAAATCCATGCCTCATTTTTCATTAATGATTCGTACTCTCGTTCCATTGCTTTTTCCCAATTTCTTCTGTCACTTCTTGACATCGCTTCATCTACGGTCTTTGGATCTTGCATTTCATTATAAGTTTCCTTATTCATCACATTGTATGAAATGTAACCTTCATAATTTCTTTTCTTTGACACCCTTCCTGATCTGGTTACAATTTCTTGATCATTAATTTCCTCAAAGTTTTCACCTCCAGTTTCTTCTGGAATTTCATTTTCTTCTTCATTGATATTATTATTTGATCCTCCACCTTCTTCATTTATGTCACTATCATCCACTCCAGGTTTAGTTTATGTTTGTAGGTCAACAGTAATTGCTGAATCAGGATCTGAGTTGCTAGTTTCAGCCTTACAATTATTTATATTTTTAAAAGGTTGATTCAGAAATTCATTAAATTTTACATTACGACTTACAATAATTTTATCTGTATCTGTATCTAGAATTCTATAAGCTTTTCTATTTTCACTGTATCCCACCATAATACCTGTTTTTGCTCTTTTCTCTAGTTTAGATCTTTTTTCTTTTGGAATGTAAACAAAAGCCTGAGAACCAAATGTAATGAAATATGATAAATCAGGTTTCTTTCCAATCCATAACTCATAAGGTGTCTTTTCTTTACTTTTAGTATGTAGTCTATTAGAAATGTAGTTAGCATTTGTTACTGCTTCCCCCCAATATTTATGGGGTAAATTAGTATCTAATAACATACACCTTGCCGATTCCATCAATGTTCTATTTTTCCTCTCCGACACACCATTTTGCTCTGGACAATATGGTGCAGTCGACTGAAAGCTTATACCAAAACTTTTGAGTAGCTTCTGCACAGCTACCCCTGTATATTCCCCTCCATTATCACTTCTAAATGTTTTTGGATAGACCCCAAAAATATTTTTGACTTCTAGAATGAATTCCTTTAGTTTAATATATACTTCATCTTTAGATTCTAACAAATAAAGTGTGGTATATCTTGAAAAATCATCAGTTAAAGTCAAAAAATATTTATTTTTACCAACAGTAGGGGTTCTCATAGGTCCACATATATCACTATGGATTATATCAAGAACTTTAAACGTCTTACTTTCTGATTTTTTAGGAAAAGATTTCCTCATTAATTTACCTTCAATACAAGTGACACATTGTTTTTTCTGACCACAATCATTTATTTTTATGCCAATAGCTAAATCTTTACTTACTATCATTTTTATATCATCCGGGCTTCTGTGACCTAAACGTCTATGCCATGTATGTATATAATTATTCATTTCCTCACACATTTTTACAATATTTACTTTTTCTGAAAACGTGTTTAATTTATATAAACCATTACAGTATTTTCCTGTGGCTATAATAGAATTATTAATTTCTATATAATTACAATCATCAAACTTTATGTTATAACCAGTTTTTGTAATTTTAGACACCGAAAACAGATTAAACTTATGCATTTACCTGAAATTTCTGTTTTTACTAAAATATCACCTTTACCTTTGACTTGCATTTCCTGTTCATTTGCAACTATAATTTTATTTAACTTTGAATAGTCCAATTTAATAAATAATTCTGGATTATTTGACCTGTGACTTGTAGCCCCTGAATCAATATACCATTCTAGATTATTTTTACTGTTACCGGAAACATTGAAACAAAAAACTGAGTCAGACAACTCATCACCTTCAACAGTTACTTTGGCATGTTGGTTTCCCTTATTTCTGTCTTTCTTCATGAAAAAACAATCTTTTTTGTAGTGACCTTTTCTATGACAATAATAACATTCTATTTTTTCTTTCATCTTCTTCGAAAACTTTTTATTTGTGTTTAATGCCGTCTCTGTTGAACTGGTATCTTCTTTTCTTTTATACTCATCCATTAGTTTTCCCTTTACATATTCAAGAGTCAATTCATTATCTGGCCCAGCATCTAATGCTGTTACTAATGTGGAATAACTTTCTGGCAATCCACCTAACAATAATGCAGCTACATGGAAATACTTAATAGTCTCACCAACTCCTCGTAGTCTTTCAACTAATTCTAGTATTTCTTTAATGTATTCATGCATTGGTTTATTTTCAAGTCTAGACTGATACAGCTTCCTCAATAAATACAACTTGTTACTTAAATTATTTCTTTCATGTACCTTTTGCAGTTCATTCCACATTTCTTTCGCATTCTTGCATTTATAAATGTGTGCTATTTGATTGTCTTCGATACTTAATGAAATTGTAGATTGTGCTTTTTCATCTTTACGTTTCCATTCAACAGATGGTTCATTTGGTATTGCCTCTTCTACAACAGACCAATTTCCTTCTCGTGTAAGCAACATTTTAATTCTAAATTTCCAATTTTGATAATTGTTGTTGTCTAATCTGGCGAAAGTAAACTTTACACTTTCAGATTCCATTTCTGCTTTTAATTTGCTTTACAAGCCAAGCCGGCACGCCTTATTTTTTAGGTTAGCTTTTATACTTTACTTTGAAATTAACTGAAGCTTATTAAATCTGGCCTGGGCCCATAATCTGTTGTAATATTCGTTTCTTCTATAGTATAAATAAAAGAAATTTATACAGGTTCTTCTATACTTTTATTATATTAGAAGTAAAACTACACAAAATGACTTGAATCTGAAAAGTAACCATTTTTTTTTTGACATCATAATCATCCTTGCCAACTTAATTGCTGGGTTACGCTCAGTAATTTTTTACAACAGATTTTGTATAGAAATTTTAAAACTTTGACTTATATTTTGTATTGATTGATGTCTTATACTTTGTTATTTTCAAACTAAAACTATTTAGATGATGTTTCTGTTTGCCAATGAACAAGAGAATTGTTCAGAAAATGGGAAATTTTTGAAATTAAGAAAAAAGAAAGATCGTTTTAGTTCCATAAAAGGTTATTAGTTTTTCAACTAAAAATATTCAGACAATTTAAAACAAAAATGTTCCAGTCTCAACAACTAGGCCACGTAAGGATTCAGATTCCTATATCAAAATGAATCATTTATTGAGATCTCTCTGTGGTAAAGCATTGTCGGTCGAATATAAAATCACCCTGTATTTAATGAGTTATATTTAGATTATGTAAATTCCAAAGATAATAATAATCTTTTTGTATTTACTCAACCTCTAAACAGAACTAAATTTGTTTATTTCAAAGAAGATCTGTGTATATTTTAGGATTTAGCTTTACTTCGTTTATTTTATATGTATGTTTTAATACAATTTCATTGTTGTTCTATTTTATACTGTTCACTCCTTTATTGTATGAGCAGTTTGAAATTGTTGTCACTATCGACTTGGGCTCCCTTGTGGTGGTTATTCCGAAACCCGATTGGAGTGTCCCACATACTTTTTCAAGCTGGATCCATATTAAGCATATTTGCTTTCGAAAGTATACCAGCGGGGCAGTGTCATTCAAACTATTACCAACCATAGAGGCATGTATAGGATGAACCGATTGAGTATCGGTATAATAACAGCTCCTTCTGTAATGTTGATGAGGTGAGTGAGAACTGTATCCCAGACTACTCTAATTTCTCTAATCTCTATTTGTTTCCCCTGTTATATGTGAATTTTATTTTTTTATTTAAGGATAAGGCTGAAACTGTTGAAATTAGGCATAAAAAATGATTTGCATAAAATTAATAAAAAAAAAATGATTTTATAACAAACTTTATTGAGAAAATTAACAAATTTTTATCAAAAATTAGAACGAACATTTTTCCTTCAAATCTAGACACCATCACTCAAAAGTATCTTTCTGCTATTCTCCTCATATTTCATCCTCCTTCTCTTCTTCATCCTCCTCTACTTCTTGCTCCTCTTCTTCTTCTTCTTCGTAGTCTTCCGCCGAAGATTCCGTCTCATCACCCAAGTTCGCGCGTTTCTTTTGTTTACCGCCGCCATCCTCACTCGCGTATCTCTGTCGCTTCGTGTTTCTCGAAGATTTCGCATATCTATATATGAAGCTGTACTTTTTCAGTCTGTCGAGCAGCTTCATTTCGACGGCTTCTTTAGCCTGTTTGACGGCTACGTCCATCCTGAGTTTGAGTTTATTGAATTTATCATTCAGCACAAGGTTATCGTCGATATTTTTCAAGAACGGTTTCAAATTTTCGGCCTTCACCCAAGATCTAGTCACCGCGTCGGAATCGAAAAATGTCACGTGGTAGTGCGTCTGAAAATAATCGTTATCCCTCAATACACAGTGTAACTAACTCAATAGATCCAATACCTTGTGTCGTTTCAAGAATTTTATCAAAATATATTACGAAAAAAAGTCGATTAATCACCCTGTATATGGCCATCAAAATTTACAAATTAAAAAAATATAAAGCTGTATACTAGTTTACAAATTTCCCACTCTCCATTTTCAGTTGATAAAAAGAATCGCACTCTATTTAAGGTAACTTGAAATTTATTTCGATTTCCACTCCAAATGAAATATTGGAATAAGTAAACAAATCACCCTGTATACCCTGTATACATGTACGTGACATGAACTAAAAAAATGGTACTTACAACACTAACCTAATGAAAGTAACCAAGAGAAATATTAGACTTACCGGTTCTAAGGAATCTTTCAAGCAAAAATAATTCTCGATTTCCGGATCATCTTCCACCATAGCCGGCCACCATGGATAACCTTCGATTTTCGCCCAGACGATGCTACCCGCGTTATATTTATTAAATATCATCAGCTCTTTTTCTTTATCGTCGATCGATTGTTCCTTGATTTCGCATCTATTATACCTCCCATCTGGATTCATCCAACAATACCATTTGTCAGGTAGATCCAGGGGATCTTTCACGTCGGGCAGGTATCTATACTTATCGCAAGAGTCGCAATACACGTAGAGACCGACGTTTCTGAATTCTTGAAGTAATCTCATTTTCTCGTAGAAGCTCTCGTTCAAAAAATCCATATGTTCCTCCTCTTTCGCATCTTTTCTGTTTAGAACTTCCTTGGAATTGGCGTCGCTACAGTTCATTGGTGGTGATGCATCGAACTTATCTGCAGGAGTCACGATAATCTTCGTATCGTTAGCATCTTTTTCCTCCTTTGGAGCTTGGAGCGATACCGTTGAGTTTTGGTTTTGATAAGTTTGTTTTTTCTTCTCCTTAACCATTTTCAACCAGTTATTGAATTTTGTCACTACCAAATTTTTGTAATACAAATTGGTTTCTTTACTCAAAGTCGACGGCATTTTAAAACTTCTACAATTTTAATATACAAATAACACTTATTAACCGTCTTACTTTCATTCACTTAAAAAAATATTTTTGACAATTGTTGACTTTTGAAATTTAAGCACTTTGAAATGTTTATCTCGTTAACCAATCGAAATCATCAATTGATGATATCTTTACGTATATTTAAGAAAAAAACGATTTTTCGCGTTGTACATCACGAAATAAAACCGCTATAATTACGATGATTTAACTATCTGAAACAAATAAAATGAAAATATGTAGACATATATGTAATACCAACTGTCCATATAGGAGTCTTACCTATATGAGTAATAATAGTATAACCATTGTATAAAGAATATTCTTTAGAGTTAGACAACGTATTATCACAAAAATAATATTTTACAACGTTGCATAGAATATTTTTTGTGTTGAAAGTTAAAATGGCAACATGCTAGTACGCTGTGAAGTTGGCTCCTAGTGATATTAGACAGTTTAGGTTATTGCATATCTGTCTATATATTAAGTTATAACAATAAAAAGGATATTTTTATTCTAATAATACTAAAAACAACAAGTTATAGGTCCGAGACTTTTCACTGTATAAATAAATAATTCGGATTACGAAACTAAAAACGAAAATTCATTAGAACAAAAAACTTTTCTGGAAACTGTAACATAAATGGAATAACTTTAAAAGCATATAGAATTATGGACTTGGTTATAAACCGCATAGGTACCGAGTAGTATTCATGATTATGAATATATAAAAACATACATTTGTACATACATACATAACACATATTATGAGCTGTACTGGTAAATGATGAAATATTTGAAAAATTGTCTAAGCTGTATGAAGGAGATACAGAACAATTAAAAGGTAAGGTCACTCAAAAATTTTTCAGCTATATCTATAAGAGAAATGACATTCAATATATCTGTATTCATAAGTGATAATAATAACCACAATGAGAGGCGATGAGTACACATTTAAAAAACTAGAAGATCAAAGCATGATGAAATCTACAAAACGTGACATAAGTGTAAAAGGTATTGGAAACAAACATTTTGATGAATGCTTTCTTCAGAATGTTATAATATTTTCACTGGAACACAAAAGTTAAGTGTCAGACTGGATAATTGAATACATAAAAATGGTTGAAACTAAATTTGATACAAAAGTTCATTAAGTAAGATAGGAAATAATGGAGAATATACGAGTAAACGAATGAAAGAATATACAAAAAATGAGGTACTATTCTTGATTATACTCCAGCAAACTTCCCATAACTTAATGGAAAATTGGATTGAGGGTAAACCTTGGACACTAAGAAATCTAAGTGTATTTGGCTCAGATGCGAGGATTTGGCGAAGATACTCGAAAAGATATCGGCTCTGGAATAAAATTGAAATACATGATATAAAAATAATAACTAGTATATTAAAAGATAATGAAGAAACCAGAAGTCAAAAACAAGATGAAAGTAATGTGAAGAAGAGCCACGATGAGGAAAATGATGTTGAAAACAAAGAACAAATAACAGTAAAGTGAGAAGTGTAAAATAATATTGAGGAGAACAAGGAACAGGAAATAAGGAAATCAAAAAGAAAAATTTCTGACCTATTGTGATTTTCCAACAAAAACAATATTATTTCCTTAAGAAGCTTGAACAATCTTGACAGCACTTTACCTCTTGAGACCCACCGTACTTCACAATGAAGCAGGAATGCTTTTTGCTCACTTCCCATTTGATCACACAGAATAGCAAAAAGTCAGCAAGTTAGCAAGCAACTTCAGTACTTTCATTAAGTTGATGTGAAAAGTTTTTTTTCAAAACTGTAACTGTGAAATTGAGCGATTTTTTTATTTTCTTTTCAGTGAATGAATCTTCAGATTCTATCCTAAAGAGTGCTCTGATCCTTTTTTAGCTAGCTGTCAATATGAATAGGCGATATGATGCAATTGTAGCTTGTCTATTTTGCTCACCACAAATTGATGTTTTCATTAGTGAGTGTGACTTTAAGAATAAGTTCGAATAAGAGGTGAGAATGCTTATCATTTGAACTGAACTTGAATGTTACAATCATACATAATTTCGAATTGTATAGGTGTGAAGAAATGGAAAATGGAACCGAAGATACCTACAATATTAAACTCAAACCTGAATGGATGCAATTATGGAAAGAACGTTTGATTGGATTGCACAGTAACAAATTGAGAAGTTTCAAAGAAGCATTAAGGAAATGATTGGCAATATTGAAAATTCCACATCAGATAATACTTTCGAATGGCTAATGAAGATGCTTATAGAATACAAAATGGGGAAAGTGAATTGAATAATAGAGGTAATTATTTAATTACAATAAATATATGTAAAAACTTATGATGTACACATTGATTGGTTGATTGTACAATGAATCGTCACTGAGGACATACACACAGCTGCCCAAAATTTGTTAAATGGACAATTGACAAAAGTAAAAGTCCTTTAAAGATACTAGAAGAATATTCACATTGAGAAATCCAAGACATGTACTACTATTACCACACTCACTTTTACACTGTCTGACACCTGTTTCAATGTTCTCCATTAGTCTCTATGTGTTTTGTACATAACAAAAAAATATTACTGAGTATAATTTGATTCAAGATCATCAGTTGATTGAATTAGTAAACTCACTCTCTACTCAATAACAACATTCTGTAGGCTAATGTAAAAGGCTTTTCTTGTTTGAATTTCCCGCCTCCCAACTGAAACGGCAACACTGCAAATGTCAATAGGCAGTGTTGTTTTATTACTATTATTACTATATCTATACAAGAAAAAATTACTAACAATAATTTATTCAATCTGCTTAAGTTATTTAAACAACTTTTTTTATTAACAGCAAGGACACGGAGGTAAACGTATCAATAGTTTTGGAGCTCAACGAGGTTTGAAATTTTTATAAAAAAATTCATGTATATCTTATATGAATGAATAATCTACATACCTTCAATTTCAAACACATATATAAACATTTTTCTTCAAAACAATTAAAAAACACAATTAAGATTTTTATTTCACCAAAGGGTTTGTGATAACCTTTTCAGAATGTAAATAAATGATTCTGTTAATGTAAAACGGTCGGTTAAACTTACATTCTGGTCCACATTTCTTAGAAGCACATTTTAAGCATTCTCCAAAGCAACCATGGCATCTTAAATTCAAGCAGTTACAAAGACCCATTTTTGATTTATTTTCATAAGATGTTGACGGCAATATCGTTATTTTTCTTCAATTTGTACACTACTGTCTCTGAATGGTAATAGGCTTGCGGAACCATATCGAAATGGTTTTCTTCATTTATTTCAATCGGTATCTTATACAGATTCGATGTCGGTAGACTTGCGGAATCAAGTCGCCATGATCTTTCTCTATTTATATCAGTTTGTGGAGAATTTTGACTGGATGCTGTAGGTCTGAAGGATTTAAATCGGATTAATGTTTTTCTTGAAAGCATCTTGTAAGATTTTTCAGTTTTTGGTTTTGTTGTAAGTGAATATACATATATTTTCGAGATCAAATCTTACTTCTTTTTTGGAGGGCTAACGTTTTCATTCAGTGCTCTGACTCCACTGGATATTGACGGTATTGCGGAATTATACTGATACGTCTTAACTAGACATGATTTTTTCCTTGGAGGTTTATCATTATTTTCCTAAATAAAAATATTTTCAAGAACAAGAAACTAATTTTGATGAAAAAGTTTATGAAAATATATAAGCTAAGCAAAATGGCTGCCTTTGTTTACTAAATACTAAAAAAGCATTTTGAATAGATTTGTTGGAGTGAAATATTTTTGAGTGTTTAGATATTGTTCAAGTGATATATTAGTCTTAGTTTCAATTTTTAGTAAAGCTTTTTATATTTCCCCATTCCAGTCATATGGTTAAATTAGTTACTTACAAAACTCTACAGAATAGGATACTAGAATAATATATATTTTGACTTATAATATTATTATGAGGAAAGCAGTAGTCAAAAACAATTTGAAAGTAATGTGAAGAAGAGCCATGATTAGGAAAATGATGCTGAAAACAAAAAACAAGAAACAGAAAAGTCAAAAGTGTAAAATGAAGAAAGAAAGAACAAGAAATAAGGAAATAAAGAAGATAAAATTATGCCCCATCGCGTAATTTTACAACAAAAACAATCATATTTCATGAACAAGCCCAAACAATCTTGACAGCACTTTCACTCATTTCATCGCACAGAATGGCAAAAAGTCGGTATTGCTTAGGCTGCGACTTAATGAAATTTACAATCTTCACTGTATTATCAACCGCCGCTGGCTAAATTCTTTTTCTGTTCAAGGTCAAATGCCTTTAAATTTATTGTTATGCTGCAGTTTTTATTATTTTTGAGTTTTTAGGGAAAAATACATCAGATAGTCACGTATTTTTATCATATTACTACATCACAATCGTTGTGAAGAAGTGATTCATGAGTAAAAATGCAAATAAAATTTGAAAACATTATTTTTTTGGCCAGCTTATATAATATCAACAAAATACTTTATCAAAATAAAAAACATACAATATTATCACCTTTGCATAAAAAAGTACCAACTCAATACTCAACGAAAAGTATGTATATCAATCAGTTGTTCTACAGTTTACAGACTAGGTACCTAATCATTATAATCACCTAATTATAAAATAATCTTTCTTGCTTTCTGAGTGGCAAATTTATCAATAATTTCCTTAAAACCTATTTTTTCACAGATTTCGAATTTAATTTGAAGAGAGATTTTCTTTGAAGAACCACTCTATTTTTCAGAATACTCATATTTTCTCTTGGCCTTCATCAGTGTATCAAAATCAGAACTTCTGAGATTTCCTGCAAAGTTTCTAATTTTGTTGGAACCTTGATACCAATAACATTATAAGAACATTTTTCTTGTTGGTTACAAGAGTTATTCATACTTTCAGAAGCAGAAGAAGAAGTTTCAGGTGAGTGAAATAATTAAATTTCTAAAAATTTGGATGAATCGAATCTTTCAGACTGATGTAAACTACAAAATCTGCAATAAGTATGCATTAACAACATTTTTCCAACAGACAATAAATACCTTTCAGATGTTGAACCTAAACACTGCCAAGAAGTACCCGGCTTATTAACCCCAAATTTAACATAACTTTTTGCCCGAAAACAAAATTATTTTCTTGGTCTTGAAATTATTTTTGTTTAGATTAATTGTGGAAAATATTGCCCATTAACCAAATTTAGTGAGAACTGAAGCCAGATCATAATGATTTTAATTATATTACGATTTATAAATAAATATTTGACAACATTGAGGTTTACTGTTAAACCACAAGTTTACAAAAATCGTGTAAAAATGAGACTGCAACTGAAATAAATGAAGAAAAACCATTTCGATTCGAAGCTACCAGTCTAACAACATTCATAGAGAAAAGACTATTGTGCAGATTGGGAAATACAACGATAACCTTCAACTAGGAACATAAATCCAATTTAATACCGTATTATGTCTAGTTAAGATTCCTCGGTATAATTCCGCAATCCCGCTATTATCCAGAGGAGTCAGAGAACTGCATTAAAACGTTAGCCCTCCATATCTACACCCACTTACAACAAAACCACAAACTGAAAATCTTACAAGATGCTTTCAAGAAAAAGATTAATCCGATTTAAATCCGTCAGATCTACAGCATCCAGTCAAAATTATCCACAAACTGATATAAATGAATGATGAATCAGTATAAGTCACAGATTGAAGTAAATGAAAAAAACCATTTCGATGTGGTTCCGCAAGTAGTGTACAAATTGAAGAAAAATAACGATATTCTTCCACGAAGAACATCAATCCCGTTTGATGCAGCAATGCCGTCAACATCTTATGAAAATAAATCAGAAATGGATCTTTGTAACTGCTTGAATTTAAGATGCCATGGTTGCTTTGGAGAATGCTTAAAATGTGCTTCTAAGAAATGTGGACCAGAATGTAAGTTTAACCGACCGTTTTACATTAACAGAATCATTTATTTACATTCTGAAAAGGTTATCACAAACCCTTTGTTGAAATAAAAATCTTAATTGTGTTTTCTAATTGTTTTGAAGAAAAATGTTTATATATGTGTTTGAAATTGAAGGTATGTAGATTATTCATTCATATAAGATATACATGAATTTTTTTATAAAAATTTCAAATCTTGTTGAGCTCCAAAACTATTGATACGTTTACCTCCGTGGCATTGCTGTTCTTCACGCGAGAGGTCTTTTTTGACAGTTAGTTAATTCAGATTTAATCAATATATTTAATGTTTATAAAAAAAGTTGTTTAAATAACTTAAGCAGTTTGAATAAATTATTGTTAGCAATTTTTTGGTGTATAGATATAGTAATAAAGCAACACTGTATTTTGACATGTACAGTGTTGCCGTTTCAGTTGGCAGGTGGGAAAATCAAAAAGTGATGGAGTCATCGATCTGGCTTTTTAATTACTATTTGGGAAGAGGTGATTCATTCATTAGTA